>NW_026894070.1:0-208342 GCF_032452875.1 Bos javanicus | reverse complement strand
TGCCTGCTGAGTTGCGTGATTCCTGCCAGCTCAGCTCCATGATTATTGCCTGCTGAGCTGCGTGATTCCTGCTTGCTCAGCTCCAGGATTATTGCCTGCGGAGCTGCGTGATTCGTGCCCTGCTCAGCTCCTTGATTACTGTCTGCTGAGCTGCGTGATTCCTGCCTGCTCAGCTCCAGGAGTCTGTCTGCTGGGCTGCAAGATCGTGTGTGCTCAGTCACGGGTGTCAAGCCTGCTGAGTCACGTGTTTAAGTCTGCTTAGCCACTTAATGGCAGTCTGCTCAGCTCCTTGATTTTTGCAGCTGAGCTGCGAGATTCGTGCCTGCTCAGTTCCAGTCTTTGCCTGCTGAGCTGAGTGATTCCCTGCTCAAGCTCCATGAGTATTGCCTGCTGAGCTGCATGATTGGTGTCTGCTGAGCTGCACCATTGGTGTCTGCTGAGCTGCCCAAATTGTGTCTCTCAGTCACGGGTGTAGGAGCCTGCTCGTCACGTGTTTAGAGTCTGCTTAACCACTTCATTACAGTTTGCTCAGCTCCTTGACGATTTCCTGCTCCTCTCCGTGATTAGTGCCCTCTTAGCCAAGTGATTAGTGCCTGCTCAGCTCTTTGATTATTGCCTCCTGAAGCACGTGATCAGTGCATGATAGCCACGTGATCAGCGCCTCTCAGTCACGTGATCAGTGCCTCTCAGTCACGTGATCAGTGCATGCTCAGTCACGTGATCAGTGCCTCTCAGTCACGTGATCAGTGCCTCTCAGTCACGTGATCAGTGCATGCTCAGTCACGTGATCAGTGCATGCTCAGCCACGTGATCAGGGCCTGCTCAGTCACGTGATCAGGGTCTGCTGAATCAAGGGATTAGCGCTTGCTCAGCTGCATGCTTAATCCCTGCTCAGCTGCCTGACTCGTGCCTGATCAGCTGTGTGATTAGTCCCTGCTCAGCTGCGTGATTAGTGCCTGCTCAAGACCGGGTTAGGAGCCGGCTGAGTGACGTGATTAGAGTCTGCTTAGCCACTTCATTACAGTCTGCTCAGCTCCATGATTATTGCCTGCTAAGCTGCGTGATTCCTGCCTGCTCAGCTTCTTGATTATTGCCTGCTGAGCTGCGTGATTCCTGCTTGCTCAGCTCCATATTTATTGCCTGCTGAGCTGCGTGATTCCTGCCTGCTCAGCTTCTTGATTATTGCATGCTGAGCTGCGTGATTCCTGTTTGCTCAGCTCCATGATTATTGCCTGCTGAGCTGCGTGATTCCTGCTTGCTCAGCTCCATGATTTTTGCTTGCTGAGCTGCATAATAAGTGCCTGCTCAGTCCCCAGAGAGGAGCCGGCTGAATCACGTGATTAGAGTCTGCTTATCCAGTTCATTACAGCCTTCAGCTCCAATTATTGTGCCTGCTAAGTTGCGTGATTCCTGCCTGCTCAGGTCCGTGAGTATTGCCTGCTGAGTTGCGTGATTCCTGCCAGCTCAGCTCCATGATTATTGCCTGCTGAGCTGCGCGATTCCTGACTGCTAGCTTCTTGCTTATTGGCTGCTGAGCTGCCTGATTCCTGCCTGCTCTGCTTCTTGATTATTGCCTGCTGAGCTGCGTGATTCCTGCTTGCTCAGCTCCAGGATTGTTGCCTGCTGAGCTGCGTGATTCGTGCCTGCTCAGCTCCTTGATTACTGTCTGCTGAGCTGCGTGATTCCTGCCTGCTCAGCTCCAGGAGTATTGTCTGCTGGGCTGCAAGATTCGTGTGTGCTCAGTCACGGGTGTCAAGCCTGCTGAGTCACGTGTTTAAGTCTGCTTAGCCACTTAATGGCAGTCTGCTCAGCTCCTTGATTTTTGCCAGCTGAGCTGCGAGATTCGTGCCTGCTCAGCTCCTTGATCTTTGCCTGCTGAGCTGAGTGATTCCTGCCTGCTCAGCTCCATGAGTATTGCCTGCTGAGCTGCATGATTGGTGTCTGCTGAGCTGCACCATTGGTGTCTGCTGAGCTGCCCAAATTGTGTCTGCTCAGTCACGGGTGTAGAGCCTGCTGCGTCACGTGTTTAGAGTCTGCTTAACCACTTCATTACAGTTTGCTCAGCTCCTTGACGATTTCCTGCTCCTCTCCGTGATTAGTGCCCTCTTAGCCAAGTGATTAGTGCCTGCTCAGCTCTTTGATTATTGCCTCCTGAAGCACGTGATCAGTGCATGATAGCCACGTGATCAGCGCCTCTCAGTCACGTGATCAGCGCCCCTCAGTCACGTGATCAGCGCCTCTCAGTCACGTGATCAGTGCCTCTCAGTCACGTGATCAGTGCATGCTCAGTCACGTGATCAGTGCATCTCAGTCACGTGATCAGTGCCTCTCAGTCACGTGATCAGTGCATGCTCAGTCACGTGATCAGTGCATGCTCAGCCACGTGATCAGGGCCTGCTCAGTCACGTGATCAGGGTCTGCTGAATCAAGGGATTAGCGCTTGCTCAGCTGCATGCTTAATCCCTGCTCAGCTGCCTGACTCGTGCCTGATCAGCTGTGTGATTAGTCCCTGCTCAGCTGCGTGATTAGTGCCTGCTCAAGACCGGGTTAGGAGCCGGCTGAGTGACGTGATTAGAGTCTGCTTAGCCACTTCATTACAGTCTGCTCAGCTCCATGATTATTGCCTGCTAAGCTGCGTGATTCCTGCCTGCTCAGCTTCTTGATTATTGCCTGCTGAGCTGCGTGATTCCTGCTTGCTCAGCTCCATATTTATTGCCTGCTGAGCTGCGTGATTCCTGCCTGCTCAGCTTCTTGATTATTGCATGCTGAGCTGCGTGATTCCTGTTGCTCAGCTCCATGATTATTGCCTGCTGAGCTGCGTGATTCCTGCTTGCTCAGCTCCATGATTTTTGCCTGCTGAGCTGATTCCTGCTTGCTCAGCTCCATGATTTTTGCTGAGCTGCATAATAAGTGCCTGCTCAGTCCCCAGAGAGGAGCCGGCTGAATCACGTGATTAGAGTCTGCTTATCCAGTTCATTACAGCCTTCAGCTCCATTATTATTGCCTGCTAAGTTACGTGATTCCTGCCTGCTCAGGTCCGTGAGTATTGCCTGCTGAGTTGCGTGATTCCTGCCAGCTCAGCTCCATGATTATTGCCTGCTGAGCTGCGCGATTCCTGACTGCTAGCTTCTTGCTTATTGGCTGCTGAGCTGCCTGATTCCTGCCTGCTCTGCTTCTTGATTGTTGCCTGCTGAGCTGCGTGATTCCTGCTTGCTCAGCTCCAGGATTGTTGCCTGCTGAGCTGCGTGATTCGTGCCTGCTCAGCTCCTTGATTACTGTCTGCTGGGCTGCGTGATTCCTGCCTGCTCAGCTCCAGGAGTATTGTCTGCTGGGCTGCAAGATTCGTGTGTGCTCAGTCACGGGTGTCAAGCCTGCTGAGTCACGTGTTTAGAGTCTGCTTAGCCACTTAATGGCAGTCTGCTCAGCTCCTTGATTTTTGCCAGCTGAGCTGCGAGATTCGTGCCTGCTCAGCTCCTTGATCTTTGCCTGCTGAGCTGAGTGATTCCTGCCTGCTCAGCTCCATGAGTATTGCCTGCTGAGCTGCATGATTGGTGTCTGCTGAGCTGCACCATTGGTGTCTGCTGAGCTGCCCAAATTGTGTCTGCTCAGTCACGGGTGTAGAGCCTGCTGCGTCACGTGTTTAGAGTCTGCTTAACCACTTCATTACAGTTTGCTCAGCTCCTTGACGATTTCCTGCTCCTCTCCGTGATTAGTGCCCTCTTAGCCAAGTGATTAGTGCCTGCTCAGCTCTTTGATTATTGCCTCCTGAAGCACGTGATCAGTGCATGATAGCCACGTGATCAGCGCCTCTCAGTCACGTGATCAGCGCCCCTCAGTCACGTGATCAGCGCCTCTCAGTCACGTGATCAGCGCCTCTCAGTCACGTGATCAGTGCATGCTCAGTCACGTGATCAGTGCCTCTCAGTCACGTGATCAGTGCCTCTCAGTCACGTGATCAGTGCATGCTCAGTCACGTGATCAGTGCATGCTCAGCCACGTGATCAGGGCCTGCTCAGTCACGTGATCAGGGTCTGCTGAATCAAGGGATTAGCGCTTGCTCAGCTGCATGCTTAATCCCTGCTCAGCTGCCTGACTCGTGCCTGATCAGCTGTGTGATTAGTCCCTGCTCAGCTGCGTGATTAGTGCCTGCTCAAGACCGGGTTAGGAGCCGGCTGAGTGACGTGATTAGAGTCTGCTTAGCCACTTCATTACAGTCTGCTCAGCTCCATGATTGTTGCCTGCTAAGCTGCGTGATTCCTGCCTGCTCAGCTTCTTGATTGTTGCCTGCTGAGCTGCGTGATTCCTGCTTGCTCAGCTCCATATTTATTGCCTGCTGAGCTGCGTGATTCCTGCCTACTCAGCTTCTTGATTATTGCATGCTGAGCTGTGTGATTCCTGTTTGCTCAGCTCCATGATTATTGCCTGCTGAGCTGCGTGATTCCTGCTTGCTCAGCTCCATGATTTTTGCTTGCTGAGCTGCACAATAAGTGCCTGCTCAGTCCCCAGAGAGGAGCCGGCTGAATCACGTGATTAGAGTCTGCTTATCCAGTTCATTACAGCCTTCAGCTCCAATTATTATTGCCTGCTAAGTTGCGTGATTCCTGCCTGCTCAGGTCCGTGAGTATTGCCTGCTGAGTTGCGTGATTCCTGCCAGCTCAGCTCCATGATTATTGCCTGCTGAGCTGCGCGATTCCTGACTGCTAGCTTCTTGCTTATTGGCTGCTGAGCTGCCTGATTCCTGCCTGCTCTGCTTCTTGATTATTGCCTGCTGAGCTGCGTGATTCCTGCTTGCTCAGCTCCAGGATTGTTGCCTGCTGAGCTGCGTGATTCGTGCCTGCTCAGCTCCTTGATTACTGTCTGCTGGGCTGCGTGATTCCTGCCTGCTCAGCTCCAGGAGTATTGTCTGCTGGGCTGCAAGATTCGTGTGTGCTCAGTCACGGGTGTCAAGCCTGCTGAGTCACGTGTTTAGAGTCTGCTTAGCCACTTAATGGCAGTCTGCTCAGCTCCTTGATTTTTGCCAGCTGAGCTGCGAGATTCGTGCCTGCTCAGCTCCTTGATCTTTGCCTGCTGAGCTGAGTGATTCCTGCCTGCTCAGCTCCATGAGTATTGCCTGCTGAGCTGCATGATTGGTGTCTGCTGAGCTGCACCATTTGTGTCTGCTGAGCTGCCCAAATTGTGTCTGCTCAGTCACGGGTGTAGAGCCTGCTGCGTCACGTGTTTAGAGTCTGCTTAACCACTTCATTACAGTTTGCTCAGCTCCTTGACGATTTCCTGCTCCTCTCCGTGATTAGTGCCCTCTTAGCCAAGTGATTAGTGCCTGCTCAGCTCTTTGATTATTGCCTCCTGAAGCACGTGATCAGTGCATGATAGCCACGTGATCAGCGCCTCTCAGTCACGTGATCAGCGCCCCTCAGTCACGTGATCAGCGCCTCTCAGTCACGTGATCAGTGCCTCTCAGTCACGTGATCAGTGCATGCTCAGTCACGTGATCAGTGCATCTCAGTCACGTGATCAGTGCCTCTCAGTCACGTGATCAGTGCATGCTCAGTCACGTGATCAGTGCATGCTCAGCCACGTGATCAGGGCCTGCTCAGTCACGTGATCAGGGTCTGCTGAATCAAGGGATTAGCGCTTGCTCAGCTGCATGCTTAATCCCTGCTCAGCTGCCTGACTCGTGCCTGATCAGCTGTGTGATTAGTCCCTGCTCAGCTGCGTGATTAGTGCCTGCTCAAGACCGGGTTAGGAGCCGGCTGAGTGACGTGATTAGAGTCTGCTTAGCCACTTCATTACAGTCTGCTCAGCTCCATGATTATTGCCTGCTAAGCTGCGTGATTCCTGCCTGCTCAGCTTCTTGATTATTGCCTGCTGAGCTGCGTGATTCCTGCTTGCTCAGCTCCATATTTATTGCCTGCTGAGCTGCGTGATTCCTACCTGCTCAGCTTCTTGATTATTGCATGCTGAGCTGCGTGATTCCTGTTTGCTCAGCTCCATGATTATTGCCTGCTGAGCTGCGTGATTCCTGCTTGCTCAGCTCCATGATTTTTGCTTGCTGAGCTGCATAATAAGTGCCTGCTCAGTCCCCAGAGAGGAGCCGGCTGAATCACGTGATTAGAGTCTGCTTATCCAGTTCATTACAGCCTTCAGCTCCAATTATTATTGCCTGCTAAGTTGCGTGATTCCTGCCTGCTCAGGTCCGTGAGTATTGCCTGCTGAGTTGCGTGATTCCTGCCAGCTCAGCTCCATGATTATTGCCTGCTGAGCTGCGCGATTCCTGACTGCTAGCTTCTTGCTTATTGGCTGCTGAGCTGCCTGATTCCTGCCTGCTCTGCTTCTTGATTATTGCCTGCTGAGCTGCGTGATTCCTGCTTGCTCAGCTCCAGGATTATTGCCTGCGGAGCTGCGTGATTCGTGCCTGCTCAGCTCCTTGATTACTGTCTGCTGAGCTGCGTGATTCCTGCCTGCTCAGCTCCAGGAGTATTGTCTGCTGGGCTGCAAGATTCGTGTGTGCTCAGTCACGGGTGTCAAGCCTGCTGAGTCACGTGTTTAGAGTCTGCTTAGCCACTTAATGGCAGTCTGCTCAGCTCCTTGATTTTTGCCAGCTGAGCTGCGAGATTCGTGCCTGCTCAGCTCCTTGATCTTTGCCTGCTGAGCTGAGTGATTCCTGCCTGCTCAGCTCCATGAGTATTGCCTGCTGAGCTGCATGATTGGTGTCTGCTGAGCTGCACCATTGGTGTCTGCTGAGCTGCCCAAATTGTGTCTGCTCAGTCACGGGTGTAGAGCCTGCTGCGTCACGTGTTTAGAGTCTGCTTAACCACTTCATTACAGTTTGCTCAGCTCCTTGACGATTTCCTGCTCCTCTCCGTGATTAGTGCCCTCTTAGCCAAGTGATTAGTGCCTGCTCAGCTCTTTGATTATTGCCTCCTGAAGCACGTGATCAGTGCATGATAGCCACGTGATCAGCGCCTCTCAGTCACGTGATCAGCGCCCCTCAGTCACGTGATCAGCGCCTCTCAGTCACGTGATCAGTGCCTCTCAGTCACGTGATCAGTGCATGCTCAGTCACGTGATCAGTGCCTCTCAGTCACGTGACCAGTGCCTCTCAGTCACGTGATCAGTGCATGCTCAGTCACGTGATCAGTGCATGCTCAGCCACGTGATCAGGGCCTGCTCAGTCACGTGATCAGGGTCTGCTGAATCAAGGGATTAGCGCTTGCTCAGCTGCATGCTTAATCCCTGCTCAGCTGCCTGACTCGTGCCTGATCAGCTGTGTGATTAGTCCCTGCTCAGCTGCGTGATTAGTGCCTGCTCAAGACCGGGTTAGGAGCCGGCTGAGTGACGTGATTAGAGTCTGCTTAGCCACTTCATTACAGTCTGCTCAGCTCCATGATTATTGCCTGCTAAGCTGCGTGATTCCTGCCTGCTCAGCTTCTTGATTATTGCCTGCTGAGCTGCGTGATTCCTGCTTGCTCAGCTCCATATTTATTGCCTGCTGAGCTGCGTGATTCCTGCCTGCTCAGCTTCTTGATTATTGCATGCTGAGCTGCGTGATTCCTGTTTGCTCAGCTCCATGATTATTGCCTGCTGAGCTGCGTGATTCCTGCTTGCTCAGCTCCATGATTTTTGCTTGCTGAGCTGCATAATAAGTGCCTGCTCAGTCCCAGAGAGGAGCCGGCTGAATCACGTGATTAGAGTCTGCTTATCCAGTTCATTACAGCCTTCAGCTCCAATTATTATTGCCTGCTAAGTTGCGTGATTCCTGCCTGCTCAGGTCCGTGAGTATTGCCTGCTGAGTTGCGTGATTCCTGCCAGCTCAGCTCCATGATTATTGCCTGCTGAGCTGCGCGATTCCTGACTGCTAGCTTCTTGCTTATTGGCTGCTGAGCTGCCTGATTCCTGCCTGCTCTGCTTCTTGATTATTGCCTGCTGAGCTGCGTGATTCCTGCTTGCTCAGCTCCAGGATTATTGCCTGCGGAGCTGCGTGATTCGTGCCTGCTCAGCTCCTTGATTACTGTCTGCTGAGCTGCGTGATTCCTGCCTGCTCAGCTCCAGGAGTATTGTCTGCTGGGCTGCAAGATTCGTGTGTGCTCAGTCACGGGTGTCAAGCCTGCTGAGTCACGTGTTTAGAGTCTGCTTAGCCACTTAATGGCAGTCTGCTCAGCTCCTTGATTTTTGCCAGCTGAGCTGCGAGATTCGTGCCTGCTCAGCTCCTTGATCTTTGCCTGCTGAGCTGAGTGATTCCTGCCTGCTCAGCTCCATGAGTATTGCCTGCTGAGCTGCATGATTGGTGTCTGCTGAGCTGCACCATTGGTGTCTGCTGAGCTGCCCAAATTGTGTCTGCTCAGTCACGGGTGTAGAGCCTGCTGCGTCACGTGTTTAGAGTCTGCTTAACCACTTCATTACAGTTTGCTCAGCTCCTTGACGATTTCCTGCTCCTCTCCGTGATTAGTGCCCTCTTAGCCAAGTGATTAGTGCCTGCTCAGCTCTTTGATTATTGCCTCCTGAAGCACGTGATCAGTGCATGATAGCCACGTGATCAGCGCCTCTCAGTCACGTGATCAGCGCCTCAGTCACGTGATCAGCGCCTCTCAGTCACGTGATCAGTGCCTCTCAGTCACGTGATCAGTGCATGCTCAGTCACGTGATCAGTGCCTCTCAGTCACGTGATCAGTGCCTCTCAGTCACGTGATCAGTGCATGCTCAGTCACGTGATCAGTGCATGCTCAGCCACGTGATCAGGGCCTGCTCAGTCACGTGATCAGGGTCTGCTGAATCAAGGGATTAGCGCTTGCTCAGCTGCATGCTTAATCCCTGCTCAGCTGCCTGACTCGTGCCTGATCAGCTGTGTGATTAGTCCCTGCTCAGCTGCGTGATTAGTGCCTGCTCAAGACCGGGTTAGGAGCCGGCTGAGTGACGTGATTAGAGTCTGCTTAGCCACTTCATTACAGTCTGCTCAGCTCCATGATTATTGCCTGCTAAGCTGCGTGATTCCTGCCTGCTCAGCTTCTTGATTATTGCCTGCTGAGCTGCGTGATTCCTGCCTGCTCAGCTTCTTGATTATTGCATGCTGAGCTGCGTGATTCCTGATTGCTCAGCTCCATGATTATTGCCTGCTGAGCTGCGTGATTCCTGCTTGCTCAGCTCCATGATTTTTGCTTGCTGAGCTGCATAATAAGTGCCTGCTCAGTCCCCAGAGAGGAGCCGGCTGAATCACGTGATTAGAGTCTGCTTATCCAGTTCATTACAGCCTTCAGCTCCAATTATTATTGCCTGCTAAGTTGCGTGATTCCTGCCTGCTCAGGTCCGTGAGTATTGCCTGCTGAGTTGCGTGATTCCTGCCAGCTCAGCTCCATGATTATTGCCTGCTGAGCTGCGCGATTCCTGACTGCTAGCTTCTTGCTTATTGGCTGCTGAGCTGCCTGATTCCTGCCTGCTCTGCTTCTTGATTATTGCCTGCTGAGCTGCGTGATTCCTGCTTGCTCAGCTCCAGGATTATTGCCTGCGGAGCTGCGTGATTCGTGCCTGCTCAGCTCCTTGATTACTGTCTGCTGAGCTGCGTGATTCCTGCCTGCTCAGCTCCAGGAGTATTGTCTGCTGGGCTGCAAGATTCGTGTGTGCTCAGTCACGGGTGTCAAGCCTGCTGAGTCACGTGTTTAGAGTCTGCTTAGCCACTTAATGGCAGTCTGCTCAGCTCCTTGATTTTTGCCAGCTGAGCTGCGAGATTCGTGCCTGCTCAGCTCCTTGATCTTTGCCTGCTGAGCTGAGTGATTCCTGCCTGCTCAGCTCCATGAGTATTGCCTGCTGAGCTGCATGATTGGTGTCTGCTGAGCTGCACCATTGGTGTCTGCTGAGCTGCCCAAATTGTGTCTGCTCAGTCACGGGTGTAGAGCCTGCTGCGTCACGTGTTTAGAGTCTGCTTAACCACTTCATTACAGTTTGCTCAGCTCCTTGACGATTTCCTGCTCCTCTCCGTGATTAGTGCCCTCTTAGCCAAGTGATTAGTGCCTGCTCAGCTCTTTGATTATTGCCTCCTGAAGCACGTGATCAGTGCATGATAGCCACGTGATCAGCGCCTCTCAGTCACGTGATCAGCGCCTCTCAGTCACGTGATCAGTGCATGCTCAGTCACGTGATCAGTGCCTCTCAGTCACGTGACCAGTGCCTCTCAGTCACGTGATCAGTGCATGCTCAGTCACGTGATCAGTGCATGCTCAGCCACGTGATCAGGGCCTGCTCAGTCACGTGATCAGGGTCTGCTGAATCAAGGGATTAGCGCTTGCTCAGCTGCATGCTTAATCCCTGCTCAGCTGCCTGACTCGTGCCTGATCAGCTGTGTGATTAGTCCCTGCTCAGCTGCGTGATTAGTGCCTGCTCAAGACCGGGTTAGGAGCCGGCTGAGTGACGTGATTAGAGTCTGCTTAGCCACTTCATTACAGTCTGCTCAGCTCCATGATTATTGCCTGCTAAGCTGCGTGATTCCTGCCTGCTCAGCTTCTTGATTATTGCCTGCTGAGCTGCGTGATTCCTGCTTGCTCAGCTCCATATTTATTGCCTGCTGAGCTGCGTGATTCCTGCCTGCTCAGCTTCTTGATTATTGCATGCTGAGCTGCGTGATTCCTGTTTGCTCAGCTCCATGATTATTGCCTGCTGAGCTGCGTGATTCCTGCTTGCTCAGCTCCATGATTTTTGCTTGCTGAGCTGCATAATAAGTGCCTGCTCAGTCCCCAGAGAGGAGCCGGCTGAATCACGTGATTAGAGTCTGCTTATCCAGTTCATTACAGCCTTCAGCTCCAATTATTATTGCCTGCTAAGTTGCGTGATTCCTGCCTGCTCAGGTCCGTGAGTATTGCCTGCTGAGTTGCGTGATTCCTGCCAGCTCAGCTCCATGATTATTGCCTGCTGAGCTGCGCGATTCCTGACTGCTAGCTTCTTGCTTATTGGCTGCTGAGCTGCCTGATTCCTGCCTGCTCTGCTTCTTGATTATTGCCTGCTGAGCTGCGTGATTCCTGCTTGCTCAGCTCCAGGATTATTGCCTGCGGAGCTGCGTGATTCGTGCCTGCTCAGCTCCTTGATTACTGTCTGCTGAGCTGCGTGATTCCTGCCTGCTCAGCTCCAGGAGTATTGTCTGCTGGGCTGCAAGATTCGTGTGTGCTCAGTCACGGGTGTCAAGCCTGCTGAGTCACGTGTTTAGAGTCTGCTTAGCCACTTAATGGCAGTCTGCTCAGCTCCTTGATTTTTGCCAGCTGAGCTGCGAGATTCGTGCCTGCTCAGCTCCTTGATCTTTGCCTGCTGAGCTGAGTGATTCCTGCCTGCTCAGCTCCATGAGTATTGCCTGCTGAGCTGCATGATTGGTGTCTGCTGAGCTGCACCATTTGTGTCTGCTGAGCTGCACCATTGGTGTCTGCTGAGCTGCCCAAATTGTGTCTGCTCAGTCACGGGTGTAGAGCCTGCTGCGTCACGTGTTTAGAGTCTGCTTAACCACTTCATTACAGTTTGCTCAGCTCCTTGACGATTTCCTGCTCCTCTCCGTGATTAGTGCCCTCTTAGCCAAGTGATTAGTGCCTGCTCAGCTCTTTGATTATTGCCTCCTGAAGCACGTGATCAGTGCATGATAGCCACGTGATCAGCGCCTCTCAGTCACGTGATCAGCGCCTCTCAGTCACGTGATCAGTGCCTCTCAGTCACGTGATCAGTGCATGCTCAGTCACGTGATCAGTGCCTCTCAGTCACGTGACCAGTGCCTCTCAGTCACGTGATCAGTGCATGCTCAGTCACGTGATCAGTGCATGCTCAGCCACGTGATCAGGGCCTGCTCAGTCACGTGATCAGGGTCTGCTGAATCAAGGGATTAGCGCTTGCTCAGCTGCATGCTTAATCCCTGCTCAGCTGCCTGACTCGTGCCTGATCAGCTGTGTGATTAGTCCCTGCTCAGCTGCGTGATTAGTG
Organism: Bos javanicus; assembly: GCF_032452875.1. Classification (NCBI taxonomy): domain Eukaryota; kingdom Metazoa; phylum Chordata; class Mammalia; order Artiodactyla; family Bovidae; genus Bos; species Bos javanicus. The sequence continues at coordinate 196,399 of NW_026894070.1, read as the reverse complement.
CCTGCTCAAGACCGGGTTAGGAGCCGGCTGAGTGACGTGATTAGAGTCTGCTTAGCCACTTCATTACAGTCTGCTCAGCTCCATGATTATTGCCTGCTGAGCTGCGTGATTCCTGCTTGCTCAGCTCCATGATTTTTGCTTGCTGAGCTGCATAATAAGTGCCTGCTCAGTCCCAGAGAGGAGCCGGCTGAATCACGTGATTAGAGTCTGCTTATCCAGTTCATTACAGCCTTCAGCTCCAATTATTATTGCCTGCTAAGTTGCGTGATTCCTGCCTGCTCAGGTCCGTGAGTATTGCCTGCTGAGTTGCGTGATTCCTGCCAGCTCAGCTCCATGATTATTGCCTGCTGAGCTGCGCGATTCCTGACTGCTAGCTTCTTGCTTATTGGCTGCTGAGCTGCCTGATTCCTGCCTGCTCTGCTTCTTGATTATTGCCTGCTGAGCTGCGTGATTCCTGCTTGCTCAGCTCCAGGATTATTGCCTGCGGAGCTGCGTGATTCGTGCCTGCTCAGCTCCTTGATTACTGTCTGCTGAGCTGCGTGATTCCTGCCTGCTCAGCTCCAGGAGTATTGTCTGCTGGGCTGCAAGATTCGTGTGTGCTCAGTCACGGGTGTCAAGCCTGCTGAGTCACGTGTTTAAGTCTGCTTAGCCACTTAATGGCAGTCTGCTCAGCTCCTTGATTTTTGCCAGCTGAGCTGCGAGATTCGTGCCTGCTCAGCTCCTTGATCTTTGCCTGCTGAGCTGAGTGATTCCTGCCTGCTCAGCTCCATGAGTATTGCCTGCTGAGCTGCATGATTGGTGTCTGCTGAGCTGCACCATTGGTGTCTGCTGAGCTGCCCAAATTGTGTCTGCTCAGTCACGGGTGTAGAGCCTGCTGCGTCACGTGTTTAGAGTCTGCTTAACCACTTCATTACAGTTTGCTCAGCTCCTTGACGATTTCCTGCTCCTCTCCGTGATTAGTGCCCTCTTAGCCAAGTGATTAGTGCCTGCTCAGCTCTTTGATTATTGCCTCCTGAAGCACGTGATCAGTGCATGATAGCCACGTGATCAGCGCCTCTCAGTCACGTGATCAGCGCCTCAGTCACGTGATCAGCGCCTCTCAGTCACGTGATCAGTGCCTCTCAGTCACGTGATCAGTGCATGCTCAGTCACGTGATCAGTGCCTCTCAGTCACGTGACCAGTGCCTCTCAGTCACGTGATCAGTGCATGCTCAGTCACGTGATCAGTGCATGCTCAGCCACGTGATCAGGGCCTGCTCAGTCACGTGATCAGGGTCTGCTGAATCAAGGGATTAGCGCTTGCTCAGCTGCATGCTTAATCCCTGCTCAGCTGCCTGACTCGTGCCTGATCAGCTGTGTGATTAGTCCCTGCTCAGCTGCGTGATTAGTGCCTGCTCAAGACCGGGTTAGGAGCCGGCTGAGTGACGTGATTAGAGTCTGCTTAGCCACTTCATTACAGTCTGCTCAGCTCCATGATTATTGCCTGCTAAGCTGCGTGATTCCTGCCTGCTCAGCTTCTTGATTATTGCCTGCTGAGCTGCGTGATTCCTGCTTGCTCAGCTCCATATTTATTGCCTGCTGAGCTGCGTGATTCCTGCCTGCTCAGCTTCTTGATTATTGCATGCTGAGCTGCGTGATTCCTGTTTGCTCAGCTCCATGATTATTGCCTGCTGAGCTGCGTGATTCCTGCTTGCTCAGCTCCATGATTTTTGCTTGCTGAGCTGCATAAGAAGTGCCTGCTCAGTCCCCAGAGAGGAGCCGGCTGAATCACGTGATTAGAGTCTGCTTATCCAGTTCATTACAGCCTTCAGCTCCAATTATTATTGCCTGCTAAGTTGCGTGATTCCTGCCTGCTCAGGTCCGTGAGTATTGCCTGCTGAGTTGCGTGATTCCTGCCAGCTCAGCTCCATGATTATTGCCTGCTGAGCTGCGCGATTCCTGACTGCTAGCTTCTTGCTTATTGGCTGCTGAGCTGCCTGATTCCTGCCTGCTCTGCTTCTTGATTATTGCCTGCTGAGCTGCGTGATTCCTGCTTGCTCAGCTCCAGGATTATTGCCTGCGGAGCTGCGTGATTCGTGCCTGCTCAGCTCCTTGATTACTGTCTGCTGAGCTGCGTGATTCCTGCCTGCTCAGCTCCAGGAGTATTGTCTGCTGGGCTGCAAGATTCGTGTGTGCTCAGTCACGGGTGTCAAGCCTGCTGAGTCACGTGTTTAAGTCTGCTTAGCCACTTAATGGCAGTCTGCTCAGCTCCTTGATTTTTGCCAGCTGAGCTGCGAGATTCGTGCCTGCTCAGCTCCTTGATCTTTGCCTGCTGAGCTGAGTGATTCCTGCCTGCTCAGCTCCATGAGTATTGCCTGCTGAGCTGCATGATTGGTGTCTGCTGAGCTGCACCATTGGTGTCTGCTGAGCTGCCCAAATTGTGTCTGCTCAGTCACGGGTGTAGAGCCTGCTGCGTCACGTGTTTAGAGTCTGCTTAACCACTTCATTACAGTTTGCTCAGCTCCTTGACGATTTCCTGCTCCTCTCCGTGATTAGTGCCCTCTTAGCCAAGTGATTAGTGCCTGCTCAGCTCTTTGATTATTGCCTCCTGAAGCACGTGATCAGTGCATGATAGCCACGTGATCAGCGCCTCTCAGTCACGTGATCAGTGCCTCTCAGTCACGTGATCAGTGCATGCTCAGTCACGTGATCAGTGCCTCTCAGTCACGTGACCAGTGCCTCTCAGTCACGTGATCAGTGCATGCTCAGTCACGTGATCAGTGCATGCTCAGCCACGTGATCAGGGCCTGCTCAGTCACGTGATCAGGGTCTGCTGAATCAAGGGATTAGCGCTTGCTCAGCTGCATGCTTAATCCCTGCTCAGCTGCCTGACTCGTGCCTGATCAGCTGTGTGATTAGTCCCTGCTCAGCTGCGTGATTAGTGCCTGCTCAAGACCGGGTTAGGAGCCGGCTGAGTGACGTGATTAGAGTCTGCTTAGCCACTTCATTACAGTCTGCTCAGCTCCATGATTATTGCCTGCTAAGCTGCGTGATTCCTGCCTGCTCAGCTTCTTGATTATTGCCTGCTGAGCTGCGTGATTCCTGCTTGCTCAGCTCCATATTTATTGCCTGCTGAGCTGCGTGATTCCTGCCTGCTCAGCTTCTTGATTATTGCATGCTGAGCTGCGTGATTCCTGTTTGCTCAGCTCCATGATTATTGCCTGCTGAGCTGCGTGATTCCTGCTTGCTCAGCTCCATGATTTTTGCTTGCTGAGCTGCATAAGAAGTGCCTGCTCAGTCCCCAGAGAGGAGCCGGCTGAATCACGTGATTAGAGTCTGCTTATCCAGTTCATTACAGCCTTCAGCTCCAATTATTATTGCCTGCTAAGTTGCGTGATTCCTGCCTGCTCAGGTCCGTGAGTATTGCCTGCTGAGTTGCGTGATTCCTGCCAGCTCAGCTCCATGATTATTGCCTGCTGAGCTGCGCGATTCCTGACTGCTAGCTTCTTGCTTATTGGCTGCTGAGCTGCCTGATTCCTGCCTGCTCTGCTTCTTGATTATTGCCTGCTGAGCTGCGTGATTCCTGCTTGCTCAGCTCCAGGATTATTGCCTGCGGAGCTGCGTGATTCGTGCCTGCTCAGCTCCTTGATTACTGTCTGCTGAGCTGCGTGATTCCTGCCTGCTCAGCTCCAGGAGTATTGTCTGCTGGGCTGCAAGATTCGTGTGTGCTCAGTCACGGGTGTCAAGCCTGCTGAGTCACGTGTTTAGAGTCTGCTTAGCCACTTAATGGCAGTCTGCTCAGCTCCTTGATTTTTGCCAGCTGAGCTGCGAGATTCGTGCCTGCTCAGCTCCTTGATCTTTGCCTGCTGAGCTGAGTGATTCCTGCCTGCTCAGCTCCATGAGTATTGCCTGCTGAGCTGCATGATTGGTGTCTGCTGAGCTGCACCATTTGTGTCTGCTGAGCTGCACCATTGGTGTCTGCTGAGCTGCCCAAATTGTGTCTGCTCAGTCACGGGTGTAGAGCCTGCTGCGTCACGTGTTTAGAGTCTGCTTAACCACTTCATTACAGTTTGCTCAGCTCCTTGACGATTTCCTGCTCCTCTCCGTGATTAGTGCCCTCTTAGCCAAGTGATTAGTGCCTGCTCAGCTCTTTGATTATTGCCTCCTGAAGCACGTGATCAGTGCATGATAGCCACGTGATCAGCGCCCCTCAGTCACGTGATCAGCGCCTCTCAGTCACGTGATCAGTGCCTCTCAGTCACGTGATCAGTGCATGCTCAGTCACGTGATCAGTGCCTCTCAGTCACGTGACCAGTGCCTCTCAGTCACGTGATCAGTGCATGCTCAGTCACGTGATCAGTGCATGCTCAGCCACGTGATCAGGGCCTGCTCAGTCACGTGATCAGGGTCTGCTGAATCAAGGGATTAGCGCTTGCTCAGCTGCATGCTTAATCCCTGCTCAGCTGCCTGACTCGTGCCTGATCAGCTGTGTGATTAGTCCCTGCTCAGCTGCGTGATTAGTGCCTGCTCAAGACCGGGTTAGGAGCCGGCTGAGTGACGTGATTAGAGTCTGCTTAGCCACTTCATTACAGTCTGCTCAGCTCCATGATTATTGCCTGCTGAGCTGCGTGATTCCTGCTTGCTCAGCTCCATGATTTTTGCTTGCTGAGCTGCATAAGAAGTGCCTGCTCAGTCCCCAGAGAGGAGCCGGCTGAATCACGTGATTAGAGTCTGCTTATCCAGTTCATTACAGCCTTCAGCTCCAATTATTATTGCCTGCTAAGTTGCGTGATTCCTGCCTGCTCAGGTCCGTGAGTATTGCCTGCTGAGTTGCGTGATTCCTGCCAGCTCAGCTCCATGATTATTGCCTGCTGAGCTGCGCGATTCCTGACTGCTAGCTTCTTGCTTATTGGCTGCTGAGCTGCCTGATTCCTGCCTGCTCTGCTTCTTGATTATTGCCTGCTGAGCTGCGTGATTCCTGCTTGCTCAGCTCCAGGATTATTGCCTGCGGAGCTGCGTGATTCGTGCCTGCTCAGCTCCTTGATTACTGTCTGCTGAGCTGCGTGATTCCTGCCTGCTCAGCTCCAGGAGTATTGTCTGCTGGGCTGCAAGATTCGTGTGTGCTCAGTCACGGGTGTCAAGCCTGCTGAGTCACGTGTTTAGAGTCTGCTTAGCCACTTAATGGCAGTCTGCTCAGCTCCTTGATTTTTGCCAGCTGAGCTGCGAGATTCGTGCCTGCTCAGCTCCTTGATCTTTGCCTGCTGAGCTGAGTGATTCCTGCCTGCTCAGCTCCATGAGTATTGCCTGCTGAGCTGCATGATTGGTGTCTGCTGAGCTGCACCATTGGTGTCTGCTGAGCTGCCCAAATTGTGTCTGCTCAGTCACGGGTGTAGAGCCTGCTGCGTCACGTGTTTAGAGTCTGCTTAACCACTTCATTACAGTTTGCTCAGCTCCTTGACGATTTCCTGCTCCTCTCCGTGATTAGTGCCCTCTTAGCCAAGTGATTAGTGCCTGCTCAGCTCTTTGATTATTGCCTCCTGAAGCACGTGATCAGTGCATGATAGCCACGTGATCAGCGCCTCTCAGTCACGTGATCAGCGCCCCTCAGTCACGTGATCAGCGCCTCTCAGTCACGTGATCAGTGCCTCTCAGTCACGTGATCAGTGCATGCTCAGTCACGTGATCAGTGCCTCTCAGTCACGTGACCAGTGCCTCTCAGTCACGTGATCAGTGCATGCTCAGTCACGTGATCAGTGCATGCTCAGCCACGTGATCAGGGCCTGCTCAGTCACGTGATCAGGGTCTGCTGAATCAAGGGATTAGCGCTTGCTCAGCTGCATGCTTAATCCCTGCTCAGCTGCGTGACTCGTGCCTGATCAGCTGTGTGATTAGTCCCTGCTCAGCTGCGTGATTAGTGCCTGCTCAAGACCGGGTTAGGAGCCGGCTGAGTGACGTGATTAGAGTCTGCTTAGCCACTTCATTACAGTCTGCTCAGCTCCATGATTATTGCCTGCTAAGCTGCGTGATTCCTGCCTGCTCAGCTTCTTGATTATTGCCTGCTGAGCTGCGTGATTCCTGCTTGCTCAGCTCCATATTTATTGCCTGCTGAGCTGCGTGATTCCTGCCTGCTCAGCTTCTTGATTATTGCATGCTGAGCTGCGTGATTCCTGTTTGCTCAGCTCCATGATTATTGCCTGCTGAGCTGCGTGATTCCTGCTTGCTCAGCTCCATGATTTTTGCTTGCTGAGCTGCATAAGAAGTGCCTGCTCAGTCCCCAGAGAGGAGCCGGCTGAATCACGTGATTAGAGTCTGCTTATCCAGTTCATTACAGCCTTCAGCTCCAATTATTATTGCCTGCTAAGTTGCGTGATTCCTGCCTGCTCAGGTCCGTGAGTATTGCCTGCTGAGTTGCGTGATTCCTGCCAGCTCAGCTCCATGATTATTGCCTGCTGAGCTGCGCGATTCCTGACTGCTAGCTTCTTGCTTATTGGCTGCTGAGCTGCCTGATTCCTGCCTGCTCTGCTTCTTGATTATTGCCTGCTGAGCTGCGTGATTCCTGCTTGCTCAGCTCCAGGATTATTGCCTGCGGAGCTGCGTGATTCGTGCCTGCTCAGCTCCTTGATTACTGTCTGCTGAGCTGCGTGATTCCTGCCTGCTCAGCTCCAGGAGTATTGTCTGCTGGGCTGCAAGATTCGTGTGTGCTCAGTCACGGGTGTCAAGCCTGCTGAGTCACGTGTTTAGAGTCTGCTTAGCCACTTAATGGCAGTCTGCTCAGCTCCTTGATTTTTGCCAGCTGAGCTGCGAGATTCGTGCCTGCTCAGCTCCTTGATCTTTGCCTGCTGAGCTGAGTGATTCCTGCCTGCTCAGCTCCATGAGTATTGCCTGCTGAGCTGCATGATTGGTGTCTGCAGAGCTGCACCATTGGTGTCTGCTGAGCTGCCCAAATTGTGTCTGCTCAGTCACGGGTGTAGAGCCTGCTGCGTCACGTGTTTAGAGTCTGCTGAACCACTTCATTACAGTTTGCTCAGCTCCTTGACGATTTCCTGCTCCTCTCCGTGATTAGTGCCCTCTTAGCCAAGTGATTAGTGCCTGCTCAGCTCTTTGATTATTGCCTCCTGAAGCACGTGATCAGTGCATGATAGCGACGTGATCAGCGCCTCTCAGTCACGTGATCAGTGCCTCTCAGTCACGTGATCACTGCATGCTCAGTCACGTGATCAGTGCCTCTCAGTCACGTGACCAGTGCCTCTCAGTCACGTGATCAGTGCATGCTCAGTCACGTGATCAGTGCATGCTCAGCCACGTGATCAGGGCCTGCTCAGTCACGTGATCAGGGTCTGCTGAATCAAGGGATTAGCGCTTGCTCAGCTGCATGCTTAATCCCTGCTCAGCTGCCTGACTCGTGCCTGATCAGCTGTGTGATTAGTCCCTGCTCAGCTGCGTGATTAGTGCCTGCTCAAGACCGGGTTAGGAGCCGGCTGAGTGACGTGATTAGAGTCTGCTTAGCCACTTCATTACAGTCTGCTCAGCTCCATGATTATTGCCTGCTAAGCTGCGTGATTCCTGCCTGCTCAGCTTCTTGATTATTGCCTGCTGAGCTGCGTGATTCCTGCTTGCTCAGCTCCATATTTATTGCCTGCTGAGCTGCGTGATTCCTGCCTGCTCAGCTTCTTGATTATTGCATGCTGAGCTGCGTGATTCCTGTTTGCTCAGCTCCATGATTATTGCCTGCTGAGCTGCGTGATTCCTGCTTGCTCAGCTCCATGATTTTTGCTTGCTGAGCTGCATAAGAAGTGCCTGCTCAGTCCCAGAGAGGAGCCGGCTGAATCACGTGATTAGAGTCTGCTTATCCAGTTCATTACAGCCTTCAGCTCCAATTATTATTGCCTGCTAAGTTGCGTGATTCCTGCCTGCTCAGGTCCGTGAGTATTGCCTGCTGAGTTGCGTGATTCCTGCCAGCTCAGCTCCATGATTATTGCCTGCTGAGCTGCGCGATTCCTGACTGCTAGCTTCTTGCTTATTGGCTGCTGAGCTGCCTGATTCCTGCCTGCTCTGCTTCTTGATTATTGCCTGCTGAGCTGCGTGATTCCTGCTTGCTCAGCTCCAGGATTATTGCCTGCGGAGCTGCGTGATTCGTGCCTGCTCAGCTCCTTGATTACTGTCTGCTGAGCTGCGTGATTCCTGCCTGCTCAGCTCCAGGAGTATTGTCTGCTGGGCTGCAAGATTCGTGTGTGCTCAGTCACGGGTGTCAAGCCTGCTGAGTCACGTGTTTAGAGTCTGCTTAGCCACTTAATGGCAGTCTGCTCAGCTCCTTGATTTTTGCCAGCTGAGCTGCGAGATTCGTGCCTGCTCAGCTCCTTGATCTTTGCCTGCTGAGCTGAGTGATTCCTGCCTGCTCAGCTCCATGAGTATTGCCTGCTGAGCTGCATGATTGGTGTCTGCTGAGCTGCACCATTGGTGTCTGCTGAGCTGCCCAAATTGTGTCTGCTCAGTCATGGGTGTAGAGCCTGCTGCGTCACGTGTTTAGAGTCTGCTTAACCACTTCATTACAGTTTGCTCAGCTCCTTGACGATTTCCTGCTCCTCTCCGTGATTAGTGCCCTCTTAGCCAAGTGATTAGTGCCTGCTCAGCTCTTTGATTATTGCCTCCTGAAGCACGTGATCAGTGCATGATAGCCACGTGATCAGCGCCCCTCAGTCACGTGATCAGCGCCTCTCAGTCACGTGATCAGTGCCTCTCAGTCACGTGATCAGTGCATGCTCAGTCACGTGATCAGTGCCTCTCAGTCACGTGACCAGTGCCTCTCAGTCACGTGATCAGTGCCTGCTCAGTCACGTGATCAGTGCATGCTCAGCCACGTGATCAGGGCCTGCTCAGTCACGTGATCAGGGTCTGCTGAATCAAGGGATTAGCGCTTGCTCAGCTGCATGCTTAATCCCTGCTCAGCTGCCTTACTCGTGCCTGATCAGCTGTGTGATTAGTCCCTGCTCAGCTGCGTGATTAGTGCCTGCTCAAGACCGGGTTAGGAGCCGGCTGAGTGACGTGATTAGAGTCTGCTTAGCCACTTCATTACAGTCTGCTCAGCTCCATGATTATTGCCTGCTAAGCTGCGTGATTCCTGCTTGCTCAGCTCCATGATTTTTGCTTGCTGAGCTGCATAAGAAGTGCCTGCTCAGTCCCCAGAGAGGAGCCGGCTGAATCACGTGATTAGAGTCTGCTTATCCAGTTCATTACAGCATTCAGCTCCAATTATTATTGCCTGCTAAGTTGCGTGATTCCTGCCTGCTCAGGTCCGTGAGTATTGCCTGCTGAGTTGCGTGATTCCTGCCAGCTCAGCTCCATGATTATTGCCTGCTGAGCTGCGCGATTCCTGACTGCTAGCTTCTTGCTTATTGGCTGCTGAGCTGCCTGATTCCTGCCTGCTCTGCTTCTTGATTATTGCCTGCTGAGCTGCGTGATTCCTGCTTGCTCAGCTCCAGGATTATTGCCTGCGGAGCTGCGTGATTCGTGCCTGCTCAGCTCCTTGATTACTGTCTGCTGAGCTGCGTGATTCCTGCCTGCTCAGCTCCAGGAGTATTGTCTGCTGGGCTGCAAGATTCGTGTGTGCTCAGTCACCGGTGTCAAGCCTGCTGAGTCACGTGTTTAGAGTCTGCTTAGCCACTTAATGGCAGTCTGCTCAGCTCCTTGATTTTTGCCAGCTGAGCTGCGAGATTCGTGCCTGCTCAGCTCCTTGATTTTTGCCTGCTGAGCTGAGTGATTCCTGCCTGCTCAGCTCCATGAGTATTGCCTGCTGAGCTGCATGATTGGTGTCTGCTGAGCTGAACCATTTGTGTCTGCTGAGCTGCACCATTGGTGTCTGCTGAGCTGCCCAAATTGTGTCTGCTCAGTCACCGGTGTAGAGCCTGCTGCGTCACGTGTTTAGAGTCTGCTTAACCACTTCATTACAGTTTGCTCAGCTCCTTGACGATTTCCTGCTCCTCTCCGTGATTAGTGCCCTCTTAGCCAAGTGATTAGTGCCTGCTCAGCTCTTTGATTATTGCCTCCTGAAGCACGTGATCAGTGCATGATAGCCACGTGATCAGCGCCTCTCAGTCACGTGATCAGCGCCCCTCAGTCACGTGATCAGCGCCTCTCAGTCACGTGATCAGTGCCTCTCAGTCACGTGATCAGTGCATGCTCAGTCACGTGATCAGTGCCTCTCAGTCACGTGACCAGTGCCTCTCAGTCACGTGATCAGTGCATGCTCAGTCACGTGATCAGTGCATGCTCAGCCACGTGATCAGGGCCTGCTCAGTCACGTGATCAGGGTCTGCTGAATCAAGGGATTAGCGCTTGCTCAGCTGCATGCTTAATCCCTGCTCAGCTGCCTGACTCGTGCCTGATCAGCTGTGTGATTAGTCCCTGCTCAGCTGCGTGATTAGTGCCTGCTCAAGACCGGGTTAGGAGCCGGCTGAGTGACGTGATTAGAGTCTGCTTAGCCACTTCATTACAGTCTGCTCAGCTCCATGATTATTGCCTGCTAAGCTGCGTGATTCCTGCCTGCTCAGCTTCTTGATTATTGCCTGCTGAGCTGCGTGATTCCTGCTTGCTCAGCTCCATATTTATTGCCTGCTGAGCTGCGTGATTCCTGCCTGCTCAGCTTCTTGATTATTGCATGCTGAGCTGCGTGATTCCTGTTTGCTCAGCTCCATGATTATTGCCTGCTGAGCTGCGTGATTCCTGCTTGCTCAGCTCCATGATTTTTGCTTGCTGAGCTGCATAAGAAGTGCCTGCTCAGTCCCCAGAGAGGAGCCGGCTGAATCACGTGATTAGAGTCTGCTTATCCAGTTCATTACAGCCTTCAGCTCCAATTATTATTGCCTGCTAAGTTGCGTGATTCCTGCCTGCTCAGGTCCGTGAGTATTGCCTGCTGAGTTGCGTGATTCCTGCCAGCTCAGCTCCATGATTATTGCCTGCTGAGCTGCGCGATTCCTGACTGCTAGCTTCTTGCTTATTGGCTGCTGAGCTGCCTGATTCCTGCCTGCTCTGCTTCTTGATTATTGCCTGCTGAGCTGCGTGATTCCTGCTTGCTCAGCTCCAGGATTATTGCCTGCGGAGCTGCGTGATTCGTGCCTGCTCAGCTCCTTGATTACTGTCTGCTGAGCTGCGTGATTCCTGCCTGCTCAGCTCCAGGAGTATTGTCTGCTGGGCTGCAAGATTCGTGTGTGCTCAGTCACGGGTGTCAAGCCTGCTGAGTCACGTGTTTAGAGTCTGCTTAGCCACTTAATGGCAGTCTGCTCAGCTCCTTGATTTTTGCCAGCTGAGCTGCGAGATTCGTGCCTGCTCAGCTCCTTGATCTTTGCCTGCTGAGCTGAGTGATTCCTGCCTGCTCAGCTCCATGAGTATTGCCTGCTGAGCTGCATGATTGGTGTCTGCTGAGCTGCACCATTGGTGTCTGCTGAGCTGCCCAAATTGTGTCTGCTCAGTCACGGGTGTAGAGCCTGCTGCGTCACGTGTTTAGAGTCTGCTTAACCACTTCATTACAGTTTGCTCAGCTCCTTGACGATTTCCTGCTCCTCTCCGTGATTAGTGCCCTCTTAGCCAAGTGATTAGTGCCTGCTCAGCTCTTTGATTATTGCCTCCTGAAGCACGTGGTCAGTGCATGATAGCCACGTGATCAGCGCCCCTCAGTCACGTGATCAGCGCCTCTCAGTCACGTGATCAGTGCCTCTCAGTCACGTGATCAGTGCATGCTCAGCCACGTGATCAGGGCCTGCTCAGTCACGTGATCAGGGTCTGCTGAATCAAGGGATTAGCGCTTGCTCAGCTGCATGCTTAATCCCTGCTCAGCTGCGTGACTCGTGCCTGATCAGCTGTGTGATTAGTCCCTGCTCAGCTGCATGATTAGTGCCTGCTCAAGACCGGGTTAGGAGCCGGCTGAGTGACGTGATTAGAGTCTGCTTAGCCACTTCATTACAGTCTGCTCAGCTCCATGATTATTGCCTGCTAAGCTGCGTGATTCCTGCCTGCTCAGCTTCTTGATTATTGCCTGCTGAGCTGCGTGATTCCTGCTTGCTCAGCTCCATATTTATTGCCTGCTGAGCTGCGTGATTCCTGCCTGCTCAGCTTCTTGATTATTGCATGCTGAGCTGCGTGATTCCTGTTTCCTCAGCTCCATGATTATTGCCTGCTGAGCTGCGTGATTCCTGCTTGCTCAGCTCCATGATTTTTGCTTGCTGAGCTGCATAATAAGTGCCTGCTCAGTCCCCAGAGACGAGCCGGCTGAATCACGTGATTAGAGTCTGCTTATCCAGTTCATTACAGCCTTCAGCTCCAATTATTATTGCCTGCTAAGTTGCGTGATTCCTGCCTGCTCAGGTCCGTGAGTATTGCCTGCTGAGTTGCGTGATTCCTGCCAGCTCAGCTCCATGATTATTGCCTGCTGAGCTGCGCGATTCCTGACTGCTAGCTTCTTGCTTATTGGCTGCTGAGCTGCCTGATTCCTGCCTGCTCTGCTTCTTGATTATTGCCTGCTGAGCTGCGTGATTCCTGCTTGCTCAGCTCCAGGATTATTGCCTGCGGAGCTGCGTGATTCGTGCCTGCTCAGCTCCTTGATTACTGTCTGCTGAGCTGCGTGATTCCAGCCTGTTCAGCTCCAGGAGTATTGTCTGCTGGGCTGCAAGATTCGTGTGTGCTCAGTCACGGGTGTCAAGCGTGCTGAGTCACGTGTTTAGAGTCTGCTTAGCCACTTAATGGCAGTCTGCTCAGCTCCTTGATTTTTGCCAGCTGAGCTGCGAGATTCGTGCCTGCTCAGCTCCTTGATCTTTGCCTGCTGAGCTGAGTGATTCCTGCCTGCTCAGCTCCATGAGTATTGCCTGCTGAGCTGCATGATTGGTGTCTGCTGAGCTGCACCATTGTGTCTGCTGAGCTGCACCATTGGTGTCTGCTGAGCTGCCCAAATTGTGTCTGCTCAGTCACGGGTGTAGAGCCTGCTGCGTCACGTGTTTAGAGTCTGCTTAACCACTTCATTACAGTTTGCTCAGCTCCTTGACGATTTCCTGCTCCTCTCCGTGATTAGTGCCCTCTTAGCCAAGTGATTAGTGCCTGCTCAGCTCTTTGATTATTGCCTCCTGAAGCACGTGATCAGTGCATGATAGCCACGTGATCAGCGCCTCTCAGTCACGTGATCAGCGCCCCTCAGTCACGTGATCAGCGCCTCTCAGTCACGTGATCAGTGCCGCTCAGTCACGTGATCAGTGCATGCTCAGTCACGTGATCAGTGCATGCTCAGCCACGTGATCAGGGCCTGCTCAGTCACGTGATCAGGGTCTGCTGAATCAAGGGATTAGCGCTTGCTCAGCTGCATGCTTAATCCCTGCTCAGCTGCCTGACTCGTGCCTGATCAGCTGTGTGATTAGTCCCTGCTCAGCTGCGTGATTAGTGCCTGCTCAAGACCGGGTTAGGAGCCGGCTGAGTGACGTGATTAGAGTCTGCTTAGCCACTTCATTACAGTCTGCTCAGCTCCATGATTATTGCCTGCTAAGCTGCGTGATTCCTGCCTGCTCAGCTTCTTGATTATTGCCTGCTGAGCTGCGTGATTCCTGCTTGCTCAGCTCCATATTTATTGCCTGCTGAGCTGCGTGATTCCTGCCTGCTCAGCTTCTTGATTATTGCATGCTGAGCTGCGTGATTCCTGTTTGCTCAGCTCCATGATTATTGCCTGCTGAGCTGCGTGATTCCTGCTTGCTCAGCTCCATGATTTTTGCTTGCTGAGCTGCATAAGAAGTGCCTGCTCAGTCCCCAGAGAGGAGCCGGCTGAATCACGTGATTAGAGTCTGCTTATCCAGTTCATTACAGCCTTCAGCTCCAATTATTATTGCCTGCTAAGTTGCGTGATTCCTGCCTGCTCAGGTCCGTGAGTATTGCCTGCTGAGTTGCGTGATTCCTGCCAGCTCAGCTCCATGATTATTGCCTGCTGAGCTGCGCGATTCCTGACTGCTAGCTTCTTGCTTATTGGCTGCTGAGCTGCCTGATTCCTGCCTGCTCTGCTTCTTGATTATTGCCTGCTGAGCTGCGTGATTCCTGCTTGCTCAGCTCCAGGATTATTGCCTTCGGAGCTTCGTGATTCGTGCCTGCTCAGCTCCTTGATTACTGTCTGCTGAGCTGCGTGATTCCTGCCTGCTCAGCTCCAGGAGTATTGTCTGCTGGGCTGCAAGATTCGTGTGTGCTCAGTCACGGGTGTCAAGCGTGCTGAGTCACGTGTTTAGAGTCTGCTTAGCCACTTAATGGCAGTCTGCTCAGCTCCTTGATTTTTGCCAGCTGAGCTGCGAGATTCGTGCCTGCTCAGCTCCTTGATCATTGCCTGCTGAGCTGAGTGATTCCTGCCTGCTCAGCTCCATGAGTATTGCCTGCTGAGCTGCATGATTGGTGTCTGCTGAGCTGCACCATTGGTGTCTGCTGAGCTGCCCAAATTGTGTCTGCTCAGTCACGGGTGTAGAGCCTGCTGCGTCACGTGTTTAGAGTCTGCTTAACCACTTCATTACAGTTTGCTCAGCTCCTTGACGATTTCCTGCTCCTCTCCGTGATTAGTGCCCTCTTAGCCAAGTGATTAGTGCCTGCTCAGCTCTTTGATTATTGCCTCCTGAAGCACGTGATCAGTGCATGATAGCCACGTGATCAGCGCCTCTCAGTCACGTGATCAGCGCCCTCAGTCACGTGATCAGCGCCTCTCAGTCACGTGATCAGTGCCGCTCAGTCACGTGATCAGTGCATGCTCAGTCACGTGATCAGTGCATGCTCAGCCACGTGATCAGGGCCTGCTCAGTCACGTGATCAGGGTCTGCTGAATCAAGGGATTAGCGCTTGCTCAGCTGCATGCTTAATCCCTGCTCAGCTGCCTGACTCGTGCCTGATCAGCTGTGTGATTAGTCCCTGCTCAGCTGCGTGATTAGTGCCTGCTCAAGACCGGGTTAGGAGCGGGCTGAGTGACGTGATTAGAGTCTGCTTAGCCACTTCATTACAGTCTGCTCAGCTCCATGATTATTGCCTGCTAAGCTGCGTGATTCCTGCCTGCTCAGCTTCTTGATTATTGCCTGCTGAGCTGCGTGATTCCTGCTTGCTCAGCTCCATATTTATTGCCTGCTGAGCTGCGTGATTCCTGCCTGCTCAGCTTCTTGATTACTGTCTGCTGAGCTGCGTGATTCCTGCCTGCTCAGCTCCAGGAGTATTGTCTGCTGGGCTGCAAGATTCGTGTGTGCTCAGTCACGGGTGTCAAGCCTGCTGAGTCACGTGTTTAGAGTCTGCTTAGCCACTTAATGGCAGTCTGCTCAGCTCCTTGATTTTTGCCAGCTGAGCTGCGAGATTCGTGCCTGCTCAGCTCCTTGATCTTTGCCTGCTGAGCTGAGTGATTCCTGCCTGCTCAGCTCCATGAGTATTGCCTGCTGAGCTGCATGATTGGTGTCTGCTGAGCTGCACCATTGGTGTCTGCTGAGCTGCCCAAATTGTGTCTGCTCAGTCACGGGTGTAGAGCCTGCTGCGTCACGTGTTTAGAGTCTGCTTAACCACTTCATTACAGTTTGCTCAGCTCCTTGACGATTTCCTGCTCCTCTCCGTGATTAGTGCCCTCTTAGCCAAGTGATTAGTGCCTGCTCAGCTCTTTGATTATTGCCTCCTGAAGCACGTGATCAGTGCATGATAGCCACGTGATCAGCGCCTCTCAGTCACGTGATCAGCGCCCCTCAGTCACGTGATCAGCGCCTCTCAGTCACGTGATCAGTGCCTCTCAGTCACGTGATCAGTGCATGCTCAGTCACGTGATCAGTGCCTCTCAGTCACGTGATCAGTGCCTCTCAGTCACGTGATCAGTGCATGCTCAGTCACGTGATCAGTGCATGCTCAGCCACGTGATCAGGGCCTGCTCAGTCACGTGATCAGGGTCTGCTGAATCAAGGGATTAGCGCTTGCTCAGCTGCATGCTTAATCCCTGCTCAGCTGCCTGACTCGTGCCTGATCAGCTGTGTGATTAGTCCCTGCTCAGCTGCATGATTAGTGCCTGCTCAAGACCGGGTTAGGAGCCGGCTGAGTGACGTGATTAGAGTCTGCTTAGCCACTTCATTACAGTCTGCTCAGCTCCATGATTATTGCCTGCTAAGCTGCGTGATTCCTGCCTGCTCAGCTTCTTGATTATTGCCTGCTGAGCTGCGTGATTCCTGCTTGCTCAGCTCCATATTTATTGCCTGCTGAGCTGCGTGATTCCTGCCTGCTCAGCTTCTTGATTATTGCATGCTGAGCTGCGTGATTCCTGTTTGCTCAGCTCCATGATTATTGCCTGCTGAGCTGCGTGATTCCTGCTTGCTCAGCTCCATGATTTTTGCTTGCTGAGCTGCATAATAAGTGCCTGCTCAGTCCCCAGAGAGGAGCCGGCTGAATCACGTGATTAGAGTCTGCTTATCCAGTTCATTACAGCCTTCAGCTCCAATTATTTTTGCCTGCTAAGTTGCGTGATTCCTGCCTGCTCAGGTCCGTGAGTATTGCCTGCTGAGTTGCGTGATTCCTGCCAGCTCAGCTCCATGATTATTGCCTGCTGAGCTGCGCGATTCCTGACTGCTAGCTTCTTGCTTATTGGCTGCTGAGCTGCCTGATTCCTGCCTGCTCTGCTTCTTGATTATTGCCTGCTGAGCTGCGTGATTCCTGCTTGCTCAGCTCCAGGATTATTGCCTGCGGAGCTGCGTGATTCGTGCCTGCTCAGCTCCTTGATTACTGTCTGCTGAGCTGCGTGATTCCAGCCTGCTCAGCTCCAGGAGTATTGTCTGCTGGGCTGCAAGATTCGTGTGTGCTCAGTCACGGGTGTCAAGCGTGCTGAGTCACGTGTTTAGAGTCTGCTTAGCCACTTAATGGCAGTCTGCTCAGCTCCTTGATTTTTGCCAGCTGAGCTGCGAGATTCGTGCCTGCTCAGCTCCTTGATCTTTGCCTGCTGAGCTGAGTGATTCCTGCCTGCTCAGCTCCATGAGTATTGCCTGCTGAGCTGCATGATTGGTGTCTGCTGAGCTGCACCATTGTGTCTGCTGAGCTGCACCATTGGTGTCTGCTGAGCTGCCCAAATTGTGTCTGCTCAGTCACGGGTGTAGAGCCTGCTGCGTCACGTGTTTAGAGTCTGCTTAACCACTTCATTACAGTTTGCTCAGCTCCTTGACGATTTCCTGCTCCTCTCCGTGATTAGTGCCCTCTTAGCCAAGTGATTAGTGCCTGCTCAGCTCTTTGATTATTGCCTCCTGAAGCACGTGATCAGTGCATGATAGCCACGTGATCAGCGCCTCTCAGTCACGTGATCAGCGCCCCTCAGTCACGTGATCAGCGCCTCTCAGTCACGTGATCAGTGCCGCTCAGTCACGTGATCAGTGCATGCTCAGTCACGTGATCAGTGCATGCTCAGCCACGTGATCAGGGCCTGCTCAGTCACGTGATCAGGGTCTGCTGAATCAAGGGATTAGCGCTTGCTCAGCTGCATGCTTAATCCCTGCTCAGCTGCCTGACTCGTGCCTGATCAGCTGTGTGATTAGTCCCTGCTCAGCTGCGTGATTAGTGCCTGCTCAAGACCGGGTTAGGAGCCGGCTGAGTGACGTGATTAGAGTCTGCTTAGCCACTTCATTACAGTCTGCTCAGCTCCATGATTATTGCCTGCTAAGCTGCGTGATTCCTGCTTGCTCAGCTCCATGATTTTTGCTTGCTGAGCTGCATAAGAAGTGCCTGCTCAGTCCCCAGAGAGGAGCCGGCTGAATCACGTGATTAGAGTCTGCTTATCCAGTTCATTACAGCCTTCAGCTCCAATTATTATTGCCTGCTAAGTTGCGTGATTCCTGCCTGCTCAGGTCCGTGAGTATTGCCTGCTGAGTTGCGTGATTCCTGCCAGCTCAGCTCCATGATTATTGCCTGCTGAGCTGCGCGATTCCTGACTGCTAGCTTCTTGCTTATTGGCTGCTGAGCTGCCTGATTCCTGCCTGCTCTGCTTCTTGATTATTGCCTGCTGAGCTGCGTGATTCCTGCTTGCTCAGCTCCAGGATTATTGCCTTCGGAGCTGCGTGATTCGTGCCTGCTCAGCTCCTTGATTACTGTCTGCTGAGCTGCGTGATTCCTGCCTGTTCAGCTCCAGGAGTATTGTCTGCTGGGCTGCAAGATTCGTGTGTGCTCAGTCACGGGTGTCAAGCGTGCTGAGTCACGTGTTTAGAGTCTGCTTAGCCACTTAATGGCAGTCTGCTCAGCTCCTTGATTTTTGCCAGCTGAGCTGCGAGATTCGTGCCTGCTCAGCTCCTTGATCTTTGCCTGCTGAGCTGAGTGATTCCTGCCTGCTCAGCTCCATGAGTATTGCCTGCTGAGCTGCATGATTGGTGTCTGCTGAGCTGCACCATTGTGTCTGCTGAGCTGCACCATTGGTGTCTGCTGAGCTGCCCAAATTGTGTCTGCTCAGTCACGGGTGTAGAGCCTGCTGCGTCACGTGTTTAGAGTCTGCTTAACCACTTCATTACAGTTTGCTCAGCTCCTTGACGATTTCCTGCTCCTCTCCGTGATTAGTGCCCTCTTAGCCAAGTGATTAGTGCCTGCTCAGCTCTTTGATTATTGCCTCCTGAAGCACGTGATCAGTGCATGATAGCCACGTGATCAGCGCCTCTCAGTCACGTGATCAGCGCCCCTCAGTCACGTGATCAGCGCCTCTCAGTCACGTGATCAGTGCCGCTCAGTCACGTGATCAGTGCATGCTCAGTCACGTGATCAGTGCATGCTCAGCCACGTGATCAGGGCCTGCTCAGTCACGTGATCAGGGTCTGCTGAATCAAGGGATTAGCGCTTGCTCAGCTGCATGCTTAATCCCTGCTCAGCTGCCTGACTCGTGCCTGATCAGCTGTGTGATTAGTCCCTGCTCAGCTGCGTGATTAGTGCCTGCTCAAGACCGGGTTAGGAGCCGGCTGAGTGACGTGATTAGAGTCTGCTTAGCCACTTCATTACAGTCTGCTCAGCTCCATGATTATTGCCTGCTAAGCTGCGTGATTCCTGCCTGCTCAGCTTCTTGATTATTGCCTGCTGAGCTGCGTGATTCCTGCTTGCTCAGCTCCATATTTATTGCCTGCTGAGCTGCGTGATTCCTGCCTGCTCAGCTTCTTGATTATTGCATGCTGAGCTGCGTGATTCCTGTTTGCTCAGCTCCATGATTATTGCCTGCTGAGCTGCGTGATTCCTGCTTGCTCAGCTCCATGATTTTTGCTTGCTGAGCTGCATAAGAAGTGCCTGCTCAGTCCCCAGAGAGGAGCCGGCTGAATCACGTGATTAGAGTCTGCTTATCCAGTTCATTACAGCCTTCAGCTCCAATTATTATTGCCTGCTAAGTTGCGTGATTCCTGCCTGCTCAGGTCCGTGAGTATTGCCTGCTGAGTTGCGTGATTCCTGCCAGCTCAGCTCCATGATTATTGCCTGCTGAGCTGCGCGATTCCTGACTGCTAGCTTCTTGCTTATTGGCTGCTGAGCTGCCTGATTCCTGCCTGCTCTGCTTCTTGATTATTGCCTGCTGAGCTGCGTGATTCCTGCTTGCTCAGCTCCAGGATTATTGCCTTCGGAGCTTCGTGATTCGTGCCTGCTCAGCTCCTTGATTACTGTCTGCTGAGCTGCGTGATTCCTGCCTGCTCAGCTCCAGGAGTATTGTCTGCTGGGCTGCAAGATTCGTGTGTGCTCAGTCACGGGTGTCAAGCGTGCTGAGTCACGTGTTTAGAGTCTGCTTAGCCACTTAATGGCAGTCTGCTCAGCTCCTTGATTTTTGCCAGCTGAGCTGCGAGATTCGTGCCTGCTCAGCTCCTTGATCTTTGCCTGCTGAGCTGAGTGATTCCTGCCTGCTCAGCTCCATGAGTATTGCCTGCTGAGCTGCATGATTGGTGTCTGCTGAGCTGCACCATTGTGTCTGCTGAGCTGCACCATTGGTGTCTGCTGAGCTGCCCAAATTGTGTCTGCTCAGTCACGGGTGTAGAGCCTGCTGCGTCACGTGTTTAGAGTCTGCTTAACCACTTCATTACAGTTTGCTCAGCTCCTTGACGATTTCCTGCTCCTCTCCGTGATTAGTGCCCTCTTAGCCAAGTGATTAGTGCCTGCTCAGCTCTTTGATTATTGCCTCCTGAAGCACGTGATCAGTGCATGATAGCCACGTGATCAGCGCCTCTCAGTCACGTGATCAGCGCCCCTCAGTCACGTGATCAGCGCCTCTCAGTCACGTGATCAGTGCCGCTCAGTCACGTGATCAGTGCATGCTCAGTCACGTGATCAGTGCATGCTCAGCCACGTGATCAGGGCCTGCTCAGTCACGTGATCAGGGTCTGCTGAATCAAGGGATTAGCGCTTGCTCAGCTGCATGCTTAATCCCTGCTCAGCTGCCTGACTCGTGCCTGATCAGCTGTGTGATTAGTCCCTGCTCAGCTGCGTGATTAGTGCCTGCTCAAGACCGGGTTAGGAGCGGGCTGAGTGACGTGATTAGAGTCTGCTTAGCCACTTCATTACAGTCTGCTCAGCTCCATGATTATTGCCTGCTAAGCTGCGTGATTCCTGCCTGCTCAGCTTCTTGATTATTGCCTGCTGAGCTGCGTGATTCCTGCTTGCTCAGCTCCATATTTATTGCCTGCTGAGCTGCGTGATTCCTGCCTGCTCAGCTCCTTGATTACTGTCTGCTGAGCTGCGTGATTCCTGCCTGCTCAGCTCCAGGAGTATTGTCTGCTGGGCTGCAAGATTCGTGTGTGCTCAGTCACGGGTGTCAAGCCTGCTGAGTCACGTGTTTAGAGTCTGCTTAGCCACTTAATGGCAGTCTGCTCAGCTCCTTGATTTTTGCCAGCTGAGCTGCGAGATTCGTGCCTGCTCAGCTCCTTGATCTTTGCCTGCTGAGCTGAGTGATTCCTGCCTGCTCAGCTCCATGAGTATTGCCTGCTGAGCTGCATGATTGGTGTCTGCTGAGCTGCACCATTGGTGTCTGCTGAGCTGGCCAAATTGTGTCTGCTCAGTCACGGGTGTAGAGCCTGCTGCGTCACGTGTTTAGAGTCTGCTTAACCACTTCATTACAGTTTGCTCAGCTCCTTGACGATTTCCTGCTCCTCTCCGTGATTAGTGCCCTCTTAGCCAAGTGATTAGTGCCTGCTCAGCTCTTTGATTATTGCCTCCTGAAGCACGTGATCAGTGCATGATAGCCACGTGATCAGCGCCTCTCAGTCACGTGATCAGCGCCCCTCAGTCACGTGATCAGCGCCTCTCAGTCACGTGATCAGTGCCGCTCAGTCACGTGATCAGTGCATGCTCAGTCACGTGATCAGTGCCTCTCAGTCACGTGATCAGTGCCTCTCAGTCACGTGATCAGTGCATGCTCAGTCACGTGATCAGTGCATGCTCAGCCACGTGATCAGGGCCTGCTCAGTCACGTGATCAGGGTCTGCTGAATCAAGGGATTAGCGCTTGCTCAGCTGCATGCTTAATCCCTGCTCAGCTGCCTGACTCGTGCCTGATCAGCTGTGTGATTAGTCCCTGCTCAGCTGCATGATTAGTGCCTGCTCAAGACCGGGTTAGGAGCCGGCTGAGTGACGTGATTAGAGTCTGCTTAGCCACTTCATTACAGTCTGCTCAGCTCCATGATTATTGCCTGCTAAGCTGCGTGATTCCTGCCTGCTCAGCTTCTTGATTATTGCCTGCTGAGCTGCGTGATTCCTGCTTGCTCAGCTCCATATTTATTGCCTGCTGAGCTGCGTGATTCCTGCCTGCTCAGCTTCTTGATTATTGCATGCTGAGCTGCGTGATTCCTGTTTGCTCAGCTCCATGATTATTGCCTGCTGAGCTGCGTGATTCCTGCTTGCTCAGCTCCATGATTTTTGCTTGCTGAGCTGCATAATAAGTGCCTGCTCAGTCCCCAGAGAGGAGCCGGCTGAATCACGTGATTAGAGTCTGCTTATCCAGTTCATTACAGCCTTCAGCTCCAATTATTATTGCCTGCTAAGTTGCGTGATTCCTGCCTGCTCAGGTCCGTGAGTATTGCCTGCTGAGTTGCGTGATTCCTGCCAGCTCAGCTCCATGATTATTGCCTGCTGAGCTGCGCGATTCCTGACTGCTAGCTTCTTGCTTATTGGCTGCTGAGCTGCCTGATTCCTGCCTGCTCTGCTTCTTGATTATTGCCTGCTGAGCTGCGTGATTCCTGCTTGCTCAGCTCCAGGATTATTGCCTTCGGAGCTTCGTGATTCGTGCCTGCTCAGCTCCTTGATTACTGTCTGCTGAGCTGCGTGATTCCAGCCTGCTCAGCTCCAGGAGTATTGTCTGCTGGGCTGCAAGATTCGTGTGTGCTCAGTCACGGGTGTCAAGCGTGCTGAGTCACGTGTTTAGAGTCTGCTTAGCCACTTAATGGCAGTCTGCTCAGCTCCTTGATTTTTGCCAGCTGAGCTGCGAGATTCGTGCCTGCTCAGCTCCTTGATCTTTGCCTGCTGAGCTGAGTGATTCCTGCCTGCTCAGCTCCATGAGTATTGCCTGCTGAGCTGCATGATTGGTGTCTGCTGAGCTGCACCATTGGTGTCTGCTGAGCTGCCCAAATTGTGTCTGCTCAGTCCCGGGTGTAGAGCCTGCTGCGTCACGTGTTTAGAGTCTGCTTAACCACTTCATTACAGTTTGCTCAGCTCCTTGACGATTTCCTGCTCCTCTCCGTGATTAGTGCCCTCTTAGCCAAGTGATTAGTGCCTGCTCAGCTCTTTGATTATTGCCTCCTGAAGCACGTGATCAGTGCATGATAGCCACGTGATCAGCGCCTCTCAGTCACGTGATCAGCGCCTCTCAGTCACGTGATCAGTGCCTCTCAGTCACGTGATCAGTGCATGCTCAGCCACGTGATCAGGGCCTGCTCAGTCACGTGATCAGGGTCTGCTGAATCAAGGGATTAGCGCTTGCTCAGCTGCATGCTTAATCCCTGCTCAGCTGCCTGACTCGTGCCTGATCAGCTGTGTGATTAGTCCCTGCTCAGCTGCATGATTAGTGCCTGCTCAAGACCGGGTTAGGAGCCGGCTGAGTGACGTGATTAGAGTCTGCTTAGCCACTTCATTACAGTCTGCTCAGCTCCATGATTATTGCCTGCTAAGCTGCGTGATTCCTGCCTGCTCAGCTTCTTGATTATTGCCTGCTGAGCTGCGTGATTCCTGCTTGCTCAGCTCCATATTTATTGCCTGCTGAGCTGCGTGATTCCTGCCTGCTCAGCTTCTTGATTATTGCATGCTGAGCTGCGTGATTCCTGTTTGCTCAGCTCCATGATTATTGCCTGCTGAGCTGCGTGATTCCTGCTTGCTCAGCTCCATGATTTTTGCTTGCTGAGCTGCATAATAAGTGCCTGCTCAGTCCCCAGAGAGGAGCCGGCTGAATCACGTGATTAGAGTCTGCTTATCCAGTTCATTACAGCCTTCAGCTCCAATTATTATTGCCTGCTAAGTTGCGTGATTCCTGCCTGCTCAGGTCCGTGAGTATTGCCTGCTGAGTTGCGTGATTCCTGCCAGCTCAGCTCCATGATTATTGCCTGCTGAGCTGCGCGATTCCTGACTGCTAGCTTCTTGCTTATTGGCTGCTGAGCTGCCTGATTCCTGCCTGCTCTGCTTCTTGATTATTGCCTGCTGAGCTGCGTGATTCCTGCTTGCTCAGCTCCAGGATTATTGCCTTCGGAGCTTCGTGATTCGTGCCTGCTCAGCTCCTTGATTACTGTCTGCTGAGCTGCGTGATTCCAGCCTGTTCAGCTCCAGGAGTATTGTCTGCTGGGCTGCAAGATTCGTGTGTGCTCAGTCACGGGTGTCAAGCGTGCTGAGTCACGTGTTTAGAGTCTGCTTAGCCACTTAATGGCAGTCTGCTCAGCTCCTTGATTTTTGCCAGCTGAGCTGCGAGATTCGTGCCTGCTCAGCTCCTTGATCTTTGCCTGCTGAGCTGAGTGATTCCTGCCTGCTCAGCTCCATGAGTATTGCCTGCTGAGCTGCATGATTGGTGTCTGCTGAGCTGCACCATTGTGTCTGCTGAGCTGCACCATTGGTGTCTGCTGAGCTGCCCAAATTGTGTCTGCTCAGTCACGGGTGTAGAGCCTGCTGCGTCACGTGTTTAGAGTCTGCTTAACCACTTCATTACAGTTTGCTCAGCTCCTTGACGATTTCCTGCTCCTCTCCGTGATTAGTGCCCTCTTAGCCAAGTGATTAGTGCCTGCTCAGCTCTTTGATTATTGCCTCCTGAAGCACGTGATCAGTGCATGATAGCCACGTGATCAGCGCCTCTCAGTCACGTGATCAGCGCCCCTCAGTCACGTGATCAGCGCCTCTCAGTCACGTGATCAGTGCCGCTCAGTCACGTGATCAGTGCATGCTCAGTCACGTGATCAGTGCATGCTCAGCCACGTGATCAGGGCCTGCTCAGTCACGTGATCAGGGTCTGCTGAATCAAGGGATTAGCGCTTGCTCAGCTGCATGCTTAATCCCTGCTCAGCTGCCTGACTCGTGTCTGATCAGCTGTGTGATTAGTCCCTGCTCAGCTGCGTGATTAGTGCCTGCTCAAGACCGGGTTAGGAGCCGGCTGAGTGACGTGATTAGAGTCTGCTTAGCCACTTCATTACAGTCTGCTCAGCTCCATGATTATTGCCTGCTAAGCTGCGTGATTCCTGCCTGCTCAGCTTCTTGATTATTGCCTGCTGAGCTGCGTGATTCCTGCTTGCTCAGCTCCATATTTATTGCCTGCTGAGCTGCGTGATTCCTGCCTGCTCAGCTTCTTGATTATTGCATGCTGAGCTGCGTGATTCCTGTTTGCTCAGCTCCATGATTATTGCCTGCTGAGCTGCGTGATTCCTGCTTGCTCAGCTCCATGATTTTTGCTTGCTGAGCTGCATAATAAGTGCCTGCTCAGTCCCCAGAGAGGAGCCGGCTGAATCACGTGATTAGAGTCTGCTTATCCAGTTCATTACAGCCTTCAGCTCCAATTATTATTGCCTGCTAAGTTGCGTGATTCCTGCCTGCTCAGGTCCGTGAGTATTGCCTGCTGAGTTGCGTGATTCCTGCCAGCTCAGCTCCATGATTATTGCCTGCTGAGCTGCGCGATTCCTGACTGCTAGCTTCTTGCTTATTGGCTGCTGAGCTGCCTGATTCCTGCCTGCTCTGCTTCTTGATTATTGCCTGCTGAGCTGCGTGATTCCTGCTTGCTCAGCTCCAGGATTATTGCCTTCGGAGCTGCGTGATTCGTGCCTGCTCAGCTCCTTGATTACTGTCTGCTGAGCTGCGTGATTCCTGCCTGCTCAGCTCCAGGAGTATTGTCTGCTGGGCTGCAAGATTCGTGTGTGCTCAGTCACGGGTGTCAAGCGTGCTGAGTCACGTGTTTAGAGTCTGCTTAGCCACTTAATGGCAGTCTGCTCAGCTCCTTGATTTTTGCCAGCTGAGCTGCGAGATTCGTGCCTGCTCAGCTCCTTGATCTTTGCCTGCTGAGCTGAGTGATTCCTGCCTGCTCAGCTCCATGAGTATTGCCTGCTGAGCTGCATGATTGGTGTCTGCTGAGCTGCACCATTGTGTCTGCTGAGCTGCACCATTGGTGTCTGCTGAGCTGCCCAAATTGTGTCTGCTCAGTCACGGGTGTAGAGCCTGCTGCGTCACGTGTTTAGAGTCTGCTTAACCACTTCATTACAGTTTGCTCAGCTCCTTGACGATTTCCTGCTCCTCTCCGTGATTAGTGCCCTCTTAGCCAAGTGATTAGTGCCTGCTCAGCTCTTTGATTATTGCCTCCTGAAGCACGTGATCAGTGCATGATAGCCACGTGATCAGCGCCTCTCAGTCACGTGATCAGCGCCCCTCAGTCACGTGATCAGCGCCTCTCAGTCACGTGATCAGTGCCGCTCAGTCACGTGATCAGTGCATGCTCAGTCACGTGATCAGTGCATGCTCAGCCACGTGATCAGGGCCTGCTCAGTCACGTGATCAGGGTCTGCTGAATCAAGGGATTAGCGCTTGCTCAGCTGCATGCTTAATCCCTGCTCAGCTGCCTGACTCGTGCCTGATCAGCTGTGAGATTAGTCCCTGCTCAGCTGCGTGATTAGTGCCTGCTCAAGACCGGGTTAGGAGCGGGCTGAGTGACGTGATTAGAGTCTGCTTAGCCACTTCATTACAGTCTGCTCAGCTCCATGATTATTGCCTGCTAAGCTGCGTGATTCCTGCCTGCTCAGCTTCTTGATTATTGCCTGCTGAGCTGCGTGATTCCTGCTTGCTCAGCTCCATATTTATTGCCTGCTGAGCTGCGTGATTCCTGCCTGCTCAGCTCCTTGATTACTGTCTGCTGAGCTGCGTGATTCCTGCCTGCTCAGCTCCAGGAGTATTGTCTGCTGGGCTGCAAGATTCGTGTGTGCTCAGTCACGGGTGTCAAGCCTGCTGAGTCACGTGTTTAGAGTCTGCTTAGCCACTTAATGGCAGTCTGCTCAGCTCCTTGATTTTTGCCAGCTGAGCTGCGAGATTCGTGCCTGCTCAGCTCCTTGATCTTTGCCTGCTGAGCTGAGTGATTCCTGCCTGCTCAGCTCCATGAGTATTGCCTGCTGAGCTGCATGATTGGTGTCTGCTGAGCTGCACCATTGGTGTCTGCTGAGCTGCCCAAATTGTGTCTGCTCAGTCACGGGTGTAGAGCCTGCTGCGTCACGTGTTTAGAGTCTGCTTAACCACTTCATTACAGTTTGCTCAGCTCCTTGACGATTTCCTGCTCCTCTCCGTGATTAGTGCCCTCTTAGCCAAGTGATTAGTGCCTGCTCAGCTCTTTGATTATTGCCTCCTGAAGCACGTGATCAGTGCATGATAGCCACGTGATCAGCGCCTCTCAGTCACGTGATCAGCGCCCTCAGTCACGTGATCAGCGCCTCTCAGTCACGTGATCAGTGCCGCTCAGTCACGTGATCAGTGCATGCTCAGTCACGTGATCAGTGCCTCTCAGTCACGTGATCAGTGCCTCTCAGTCACGTGATCAGTGCATGCTCAGTCACGTGATCAGTGCATGCTCAGCCACGTGATCAGGGCCTGCTCAGTCACGTGATCAGGGTCTGCTGAATCAAGGGATTAGCGCTTGCTCAGCTGCATGCTTAATCCCTGCTCAGCTGCCTGACTCGTGCCTGATCAGCTGTGTGATTAGTCCCTGCTCAGCTGCATGATTAGTGCCTGCTCAAGACCGGGTTAGGAGCCGGCTGAGTGACGTGATTAGAGTCTGCTTAGCCACTTCATTACAGTCTGCTCAGCTCCATGATTATTGCCTGCTAAGCTGCGTGATTCCTGCCTGCTCAGCTTCTTGATTATTGCCTGCTGAGCTGCGTGATTCCTGCTTGCTCAGCTCCATATTTATTGCCTGCTGAGCTGCGTGATTCCTGCCTGCTCAGCTTCTTGATTATTGCATGCTGAGCTGCGTGATTCCTGCTTGCTCAGCTCCATGATTTTTGCTTGCTGAGCTGCATAATAAGTGCCTGCTCAGTCCCCAGAGAGGAGCCGGCTGAATCACGTGATTAGAGTCTGCTTATCCAGTTCATTACAGCCTTCAGCTCCAATTATTATTGCCTGCTAAGTTGCGTGATTCCTGCCTGCTCAGGTCCGTGAGTATTGCCTGCTGAGTTGCGTGATTCCTGCCAGCTCAGCTCCATGATTATTGCCTGCTGAGCTGCGCGATTCCTGACTGCTAGCTTCTTGCTTATTGGCTGCTGAGCTGCCTGATTCCTGCCTGCTCTGCTTCTTGATTATTGCCTGCTGAGCTGCGTGATTCCTGCTTGCTCAGCTCCAGGATTATTGCCTTCGGAGCTTCGTGATTCGTGCCTGCTCAGCTCCTTGATTACTGTCTGCTGAGCTGCGTGATTCCAGCCTGCTCAGCTCCAGGAGTATTGTCTGCTGGGCTGCAAGATTCGTGTGTGCTCAGTCACGGGTGTCAAGCGTGCTGAGTCACGTGTTTAGAGTCTGCTTAGCCACTTAATGGCAGTCTGCTCAGCTCCTTGATTTTTGCCAGCTGAGCTGCGAGATTCGTGCCTGCTCAGCTCCTTGATCTTTGCCTGCTGAGCTGAGTGATTCCTGCCTGCTCAGCTCCATGAGTATTGCCTGCTGAGCTGCATGATTGGTGTCTGCTGAGCTGCACCATTGGTGTCTGCTGAGCTGCCCAAATTGTGTCTGCTCAGTCACGGGTGTAGAGCCTGCTGCGTCACGTGTTTAGAGTCTGCTTAACCACTTCATTACAGTTTGCTCAGCTCCTTGACGATTTCCTGCTCCTCTCCGTGATTAGTGCCCTCTTAGCCAAGTGATTAGTGCCTGCTCAGCTCTTTGATTATTGCCTCCTGAAGCACGTGATCAGTGCATGATAGCCACGTGATCAGCGCCTCTCAGTCACGTGATCAGCGCCCCTCAGTCACGTGATCAGCGCCTCTCAGTCACGTGATCAGTGCCGCTCAGTCACGTGATCAGTGCATGCTCAGTCACGTGATCAGTGCATGCTCAGCCACGTGATCAGGGCCTGCTCAGTCACGTGATCAGGGTCTGCTGAATCAAGGGATTAGCGCTTGCTCAGCTGCATGCTTAATCCCTGCTCAGCTGCCTGACTCGTGCCTGATCAGCTGTGTGATTAGTCCCTGCTCAGCTGCGTGATTAGTGCCTGCTCAAGACCGGGTTAGGAGCCGGCTGAGTGACGTGATTAGAGTCTGCTTAGCCACTTCATTACAGTCTGCTCAGCTCCATGATTATTGCCTGCTAAGCTGCGTGATTCCTGCTTGCTCAGCTCCATGATTTTTGCTTGCTGAGCTGCATAATAAGTGCCTGCTCAGTCCCCAGAGAGGAGCCGGCTGAATCACGTGATTAGAGTCTGCTTATCCAGTTCATTACAGCCTTCAGCTCCAATTATTATTGCCTGCTAAGTTGCGTGATTCCTGCCTGCTCAGGTCCGTGAGTATTGCCTGCTGAGTTGCGTGATTCCTGCCAGCTCAGCTCCATGATTATTGCCTGCTGAGCTGCGCGATTCCTGACTGCTAGCTTCTTGCTTATTGGCTGCTGAGCTGCCTGATTCCTGCCTGCTCTGCTTCTTGATTATTGCCTGCTGAGCTGCGTGATTCCTGCTTGCTCAGCTCCAGGATTATTGCCTTCGGAGCTTCGTGATTCGTGCCTGCTCAGCTCCTTGATTACTGTCTGCTGAGCTGCGTGATTCCAGCCTGTTCAGCTCCAGGAGTATTGTCTGCTGGGCTGCAAGATTCGTGTGTGCTCAGTCACGGGTGTCAAGCGTGCTGAGTCACGTGTTTAGAGTCTGCTTAGCCACTTAATGGCAGTCTGCTCAGCTCCTTGATTTTTGCCAGCTGAGCTGCGAGATTCGTGCCTGCTCAGCTCCTTGATCTTTGCCTGCTGAGCTGAGTGATTCCTGCCTGCTCAGCTCCATGAGTATTGCCTGCTGAGCTGCATGATTGGTGTCTGCTGAGCTGCACCATTGTGTCTGCTGAGCTGCACCATTGGTGTCTGCTGAGCTGCCCAAATTGTGTCTGCTCAGTCACGGGTGTAGAGCCTGCTGCGTCACGTGTTTAGAGTCTGCTTAACCACTTCATTACAGTTTGCTCAGCTCCTTGACGATTTCCTGCTCCTCTCCGTGATTAGTGCCCTCTTAGCCAAGTGATTAGTGCCTGCTCAGCTCTTTGATTATTGCCTCCTGAAGCACGTGATCAGTGCATGATAGCCACGTGATCAGCGCCTCTCAGTCACGTGATCAGCGCCCCTCAGTCACGTGATCAGCGCCTCTCAGTCACGTGATCAGTGCCGCTCAGTCACGTGATCAGTGCATGCTCAGTCACGTGATCAGTGCATGCTCAGCCACGTGATCAGGGCCTGCTCAGTCACGTGATCAGGGTCTGCTGAATCAAGGGATTAGCGCTTGCTCAGCTGCATGCTTAATCCCTGCTCAGCTGCCTGACTCGTGCCTGATCAGCTGTGTGATTAGTCCCTGCTCAGCTGCGTGATTAGTGCCTGCTCAAGACCGGGTTAGGAGCCGGCTGAGTGACGTGATTAGAGTCTGCTTAGCCACTTCATTACAGTCTGCTCAGCTCCATGATTATTGCCTGCTAAGCTGCGTGATTCCTGCCTGCTCAGCTTCTTGATTATTGCCTGCTGAGCTGCGTGATTCCTGCTTGCTCAGCTCCATATTTATTGCCTGCTGAGCTGCGTGATTCCTGCCTGCTCAGCTTCTTGATTATTGCATGCTGAGCTGCGTGATTCCTGTTTGCTCAGCTCCATGATTATTGCCTGCTGAGCTGCGTGATTCCTGCTTGCTCAGCTCCATGATTTTTGCTTGCTGAGCTGCATAATAAGTGCCTGCTCAGTCCCCAGAGAGGAGCCGGCTGAATCACGTGATTAGAGTCTGCTTATCCAGTTCATTACAGCCTTCAGCTCCAATTATTATTGCCTGCTAAGTTGCGTGATTCCTGCCTGCTCAGGTCCGTGAGTATTGCCTGCTGAGTTGCGTGATTCCTGCCAGCTCAGCTCCATGATTATTGCCTGCTGAGCTGCGCGATTCCTGACTGCTAGCTTCTTGCTTATTGGCTGCTGAGCTGCCTGATTCCTGCCTGCTCTGCTTCTTGATTATTGCCTGCTGAGCTGCGTGATTCCTGCTTGCTCAGCTCCAGGATTATTGCCTTCGGAGCTTCGTGATTCGTGCCTGCTCAGCTCCTTGATTACTGTCTGCTGAGCTGCGTGATTCCTGCCTGCTCAGCTCCAGGAGTATTGTCTGCTGGGCTGCAAGATTCGTGTGTGCTCAGTCACGGGTGTCAAGCGTGCTGAGTCACGTGTTTAGAGTCTGCTTAGCCACTTAATGGCAGTCTGCTCAGCTCCTTGATTTTTGCCAGCTGAGCTGCGAGATTCGTGCCTGCTCAGCTCCTTGATCTTTGCCTGCTGAGCTGAGTGATTCCTGCCTGCTCAGCTCCATGAGTATTGCCTGCTGAGCTGCATGATTGGTGTCTGCTGAGCTGCACCATTGTGTCTGCTGAGCTGCACCATTGGTGTCTGCTGAGCTGCCCAAATTGTGTCTGCTCAGTCACGGGTGTAGAGCCTGCTGCGTCACGTGTTTAGAGTCTGCTTAACCACTTCATTACAGTTTGCTCAGCTCCTTGACGATTTCCTGCTCCTCTCCGTGATTAGTGCCCTCTTAGCCAAGTGATTAGTGCCTGCTCAGCTCTTTGATTATTGCCTCCTGAAGCACGTGATCAGTGCATGATAGCCACGTGATCAGCGCCTCTCAGTCACGTGATCAGCGCCCCTCAGTCACGTGATCAGCGCCTCTCAGTCACGTGATCAGTGCCGCTCAGTCACGTGATCAGTGCATGCTCAGTCACGTGATCAGTGCATGCTCAGCCACGTGATCAGGGCCTGCTCAGTCACGTGATCAGGGTCTGCTGAATCAAGGGATTAGCGCTTGCTCAGCTGCATGCTTAATCCCTGCTCAGCTGCCTGACTCGTGCCTGATCAGCTGTGTGATTAGTCCCTGCTCAGCTGCGTGATTAGTGCCTGCTCAAGACCGGGTTAGGAGCCGGCTGAGTGACGTGATTAGAGTCTGCTTAGCCACTTCATTGCAGTCTGCTCAACTCCATGATTATTGCCTGCTAAGCTGCGTGATTCCTGCTTGCTCAGCTCCATGATTTTTACTTGCTGAGCTGCATAATAAGTGCCTGCTCAGTCCCCAGAGAGGAGCCGGCTGAATCACGTGATTAGAGTCTGCTTATCCAGTTCATTACAGCCTTCAGCTCCAATTATTATTGCCTGCTAAGTTGCGTGATTCCTGCCTGCTCAGGTCCGTGAGTATTGCCTGCTGAGTTGCGTGATTCCTGCCAGCTCAGCTCCATGATTATTGCCTGCTGAGCTGCGCGATTCCTGACTGCTAGCTTCTTGCTTATTGGCTGCTGAGCTGCCTGATTCCTGCCTGCTCTGCTTCTTGATTATTGCCTGCTGAGCTGCGTGATTCCTGCTTGCTCAGCTCCAGGATTATTGCCTTCGGAGCTTCGTGATTCGTGCCTGCTCAGCTCCTTGATTACTGTCTGCTGAGCTGCGTGATTCCTGCCTGTTCAGCTCCAGGAGTATTGTCTGCTGGGCTGCAAGATTCGTGTGTGCTCAGTCACGGGTGTCAAGCGTGCTGAGTCACGTGTTTAGAGTCTGCTTAGCCACTTAATGGCAGTCTGCTCAGCTCCTTGATTTTTGCCAGCTGAGCTGCGAGATTCGTGCCTGCTCAGCTCCTTGATCTTTGCCTGCTGAGCTGAGTGATTCCTGCCTGCTCAGCTCCATGAGTATTGCCTGCTGAGCTGCATGATTGGTGTCTGCTGAGCTGCACCATTGTGTCTGCTGAGCTGCACCATTGGTGTCTGCTGAGCTGCCCAAATTGTGTCTGCTCAGTCACGGGTGTAGAGCCTGCTGCGTCACGTGTTTAGAGTCTGCTTAACCACTTCATTACAGTTTGCTCAGCTCCTTGACGATTTCCTGCTCCTCTCCGTGATTAGTGCCCTCTTAGCCAAGTGATTAGTGCCTGCTCAGCTCTTTGATTATTGCCTCCTGAAGCACGTGATCAGTGCATGATAGCCACGTGATCAGCGCCTCTCAGTCACGTGATCAGCGCCCTCAGTCACGTGATCAGCGCCTCTCAGTCACGTGATCAGTGCCGCTCAGTCACGTGATCAGTGCATGCTCAGTCACGTGATCAGTGCATGCTCAGCCACGTGATCAGGGCCTGCTCAGTCACGTGATCAGGGTCTGCTGAATCAAGGGATTAGCGCTTGCTCAGCTGCATGCTTAATCCCTGCTCAGCTGCCTGACTCGTGCCTGATCAGCTGTGTGATTAGTCCCTGCTCAGCTGCGTGATTAGTGCCTGCTCAAGACCGGGTTAGGAGCCGGCTGAGTGACGTGATTAGAGTCTGCTTAGCCACTTCATTACAGTCTGCTCAGCTCCATGATTATTGCCTGCTAAGCTGCGTGATTCCTGCCTGCTCAGCTTCTTGATTATTGCCTGCTGAGCTGCGTGATTCCTGCTTGCTCAGCTCCATATTTATTGCCTGCTGAGCTGCGTGATTCCTGCCTGCTCAGCTTCTTGATTATTGCATGCTGAGCTGCGTGATTCCTGTTTGCTCAGCTCCATGATTATTGCCTGCTGAGCTGCGTGATTCCTGCTTGCTCAGCTCCATGATTTTTGCTTGCTGAGCTGCATAATAAGTGCCTGCTCAGTCCCCAGAGAGGAGCCGGCTGAATCACGTGATTAGAGTCTGCTTATCCAGTTCATTACAGCCTTCAGCTCCAATTATTATTGCCTGCTAAGTTGCGTGATTCCTGCCTGCTCAGGTCCGTGAGTATTGCCTGCTGAGTTGCGTGATTCCTGCCAGCTCAGCTCCATGATTATTGCCTGCTGAGCTGCGCGATTCCTGACTGCTAGCTTCTTGCTTATTGGCTGCTGAGCTGCCTGATTCCTGCCTGCTCTGCTTCTTGATTATTGCCTGCTGAGCTGCGTGATTCCTGCTTGCTCAGCTCCAGGATTATTGCCTTCGGAGCTTCGTGATTCGTGCCTGCTCAGCTCCTTGATTACTGTCTGCTGAGCTGCGTGATTCCTGCCTGCTCAGCTCCAGGAGTATTGTCTGCTGGGCTGCAAGATTCGTGTGTGCTCAGTCACGGGTGTCAAGCGTGCTGAGTCACGTGTTTAGAGTCTGCTTAGCCACTTAATGGCAGTCTGCTCAGCTCCTTGATTTTTGCCAGCTGAGCTGCGAGATTCGTGCCTGCTCAGCTCCTTGATCTTTGCCTGCTGAGCTGAGTGATTCCTGCCTGCTCAGCTCCATGAGTATTGCCTGCTGAGCTGCATGATTGGTGTCTGCTGAGCTGCACCATTGTGTCTGCTGAGCTGCACCATTGGTGTCTGCTGAGCTGCCCAAATTGTGTCTGCTCAGTCACGGGTGTAGAGCCTGCTGCGTCACGTGTTTAGAGTCTGCTTAACCACTTCATTACAGTTTGCTCAGCTCCTTGACGATTTCCTGCTCCTCTCCGTGATTAGTGCCCTCTTAGCCAAGTGATTAGTGCCTGCTCAGCTCTTTGATTATTGCCTCCTGAAGCACGTGATCAGTGCATGATAGCCACGTGATCAGCGCCTCTCAGTCACGTGATCAGCGCCCCTCAGTCACGTGATCAGCGCCTCTCAGTCACGTGATCAGTGCCGCTCAGTCACGTGATCAGTGCATGCTCAGTCACGTGATCAGTGCATGCTCAGCCACGTGATCAGGGCCTGCTCAGTCACGTGATCAGGGTCTGCTGAATCAAGGGATTAGCGCTTGCTCAGCTGCATGCTTAATCCCTGCTCAGCTGCCTGACTCGTGCCTGATCAGCTGTGTGATTAGTCCCTGCTCAGCTGCGTGATTAGTGCCTGCTCAAGACCGGGTTAGGAGCGGGCTGAGTGACGTGATTAGAGTCTGCTTAGCCACTTCATTACAGTCTGCTCAGCTCCATGATTATTGCCTGCTAAGCTGCGTGATTCCTGCCTGCTCAGCTTCTTGATTATTGCCTGCTGAGCTGCGTGATTCCTGCTTGCTCAGCTCCATATTTATTGCCTGCTGAGCTGCGTGATTCCTGCCTGCTCAGCTCCTTGATTACTGTCTGCTGAGCTGCGTGATTCCTGCCTGCTCAGCTCCAGGAGTATTGTCTGCTGGGCTGCAAGATTCGTGTGTGCTCAGTCACGGGTGTCAAGCCTGCTGAGTCACGTGTTTAGAGTCTGCTTAGCCACTTAATGGCAGTCTGCTCAGCTCCTTGATTTTTGCCAGCTGAGCTGCGAGATTCGTGCCTGCTCAGCTCCTTGATCTTTGCCTGCTGAGCTGAGTGATTCCTGCCTGCTCAGCTCCATGAGTATTGCCTGCTGAGCTGCATGATTGGTGTCTGCTGAGCTGCACCATTGGTGTCTGCTGAGCTGCCCAAATTGTGTCTGCTCAGTCACGGGTGTAGAGCCTGCTGCGTCACGTGTTTAGAGTCTGCTTAACCACTTCATTACAGTTTGCTCAGCTCCTTGACGATTTCCTGCTCCTCTCCGTGATTAGTGCCCTCTTAGCCAAGTGATTAGTGCCTGCTCAGCTCTTTGATTATTGCCTCCTGAAGCACGTGATCAGTGCATGATAGCCACGTGATCAGCGCCTCTCAGTCACGTGATCAGCGCCCCTCAGTCACGTGATCAGCGCCTCTCAGTCACGTGATCAGTGCCGCTCAGTCACGTGATCAGTGCATGCTCAGTCACGTGATCAGTGCCTCTCAGTC
The DNA here is from genome assembly GCF_032452875.1 of Bos javanicus. Classification (NCBI taxonomy): domain Eukaryota; kingdom Metazoa; phylum Chordata; class Mammalia; order Artiodactyla; family Bovidae; genus Bos; species Bos javanicus. The sequence continues at coordinate 161,144 of NW_026894070.1, read as the reverse complement.
ACGTGATCAGTGCCTCTCAGTCACGTGATCAGTGCATGCTCAGTCACGTGATCAGTGCATGCTCAGCCACGTGATCAGGGCCTGCTCAGTCACGTGATCAGGGTCTGCTGAATCAAGGGATTAGCGCTTGCTCAGCTGCATGCTTAATCCCTGCTCAGCTGCCTGACTCGTGCCTGATCAGCTGTGTGATTAGTCCCTGCTCAGCTGCATGATTAGTGCCTGCTCAAGACCGGGTTAGGAGCCGGCTGAGTGACGTGATTAGAGTCTGCTTAGCCACTTCATTACAGTCTGCTCAGCTCCATGATTATTGCCTGCTAAGCTGCGTGATTCCTGCCTGCTCAGCTTCTTGATTATTGCCTGCTGAGCTGCGTGATTCCTGCTTGCTCAGCTCCATATTTATTGCCTGCTGAGCTGCGTGATTCCTGCCTGCTCAGCTTCTTGATTATTGCATGCTGAGCTGCGTGATTCCTGTTTGCTCAGCTCCATGATTATTGCCTGCTGAGCTGCGTGATTCCTGCTTGCTCAGCTCCATGATTTTTGCTTGCTGAGCTGCATAATAAGTGCCTGCTCAGTCCCCAGAGAGGAGCCGGCTGAATCACGTGATTAGAGTCTGCTTATCCAGTTCATTACAGCCTTCAGCTCCAATTATTATTGCCTGCTAAGTTGCGTGATTCCTGCCTGCTCAGGTCCGTGAGTATTGCCTGCTGAGTTGCGTGATTCCTGCCAGCTCAGCTCCATGATTATTGCCTGCTGAGCTGCGCGATTCCTGACTGCTAGCTTCTTGCTTATTGGCTGCTGAGCTGCCTGATTCCTGCCTGCTCTGCTTCTTGATTATTGCCTGCTGAGCTGCGTGATTCCTGCTTGCTCAGCTCCAGGATTATTGCCTTCGGAGCTTCGTGATTCGTGCCTGCTCAGCTCCTTGATTACTGTCTGCTGAGCTGCGTGATTCCAGCCTGCTCAGCTCCAGGAGTATTGTCTGCTGGGCTGCAAGATTCGTGTGTGCTCAGTCACGGGTGTCAAGCGTGCTGAGTCACGTGTTTAGAGTCTGCTTAGCCACTTAATGGCAGTCTGCTCAGCTCCTTGATTTTTGCCAGCTGAGCTGCGAGATTCGTGCCTGCTCAGCTCCTTGATCTTTGCCTGCTGAGCTGAGTGATTCCTGCCTGCTCAGCTCCATGAGTATTGCCTGCTGAGCTGCATGATTGGTGTCTTCTGAGCTGCACCATTGTGTCTGCTGAGCTGCACCATTGGTGTCTGCTGAGCTGCCCAAATTGTGTCTGCTCAGTCACGGGTGTAGAGCCTGCTGCGTCACGTGTTTAGAGTCTGCTTAACCACTTCATTACAGTTTGCTCAGCTCCTTGACGATTTCCTGCTCCTCTCCGTGATTAGTGCCCTCTTAGCCAAGTGATTAGTGCCTGCTCAGCTCTTTGATTATTGCCTCCTGAAGCACGTGATCAGTGCATGATAGCCACGTGATCAGCGCCTCTCAGTCACGTGATCAGCGCCCCTCAGTCACGTGATCAGCGCCTCTCAGTCACGTGATCAGTGCCGCTCAGTCACGTGATCAGTGCATGCTCAGTCACGTGATCAGTGCATGCTCAGCCACGTGATCAGGGCCTGCTCAGTCACGTGATCAGGGTCTGCTGAATCAAGGGATTAGCGCTTGCTCAGCTGCATGCTTAATCCCTGCTCAGCTGCCTGACTCGTGCCTGATCAGCTGTGTGATTAGTCCCTGCTCAGCTGCGTGATTAGTGCCTGCTCAAGACCGGGTTAGGAGCCGGCTGAGTGACGTGATTAGAGTCTGCTTAGCCACTTCATTACAGTCTGCTCAGCTCCATGATTATTGCCTGCTAAGCTGCGTGATTCCTGCCTGCTCAGCTTCTTGATTATTGCCTGCTGAGCTGCGTGATTCCTGCTTGCTCAGCTCCATATTTATTGCCTGCTGAGCTGCGTGATTCCTGCCTGCTCAGCTTCTTGATTATTGCATGCTGAGCTGCGTGATTCCTGTTTGCTCAGCTCCATGATTATTGCCTGCTGAGCTGCGTGATTCCTGCTTGCTCAGCTCCATGATTTTTGCTTGCTGAGCTGCATAATAAGTGCCTGCTCAGTCCCCAGAGAGGAGCCGGCTGAATCACGTGATTAGAGTCTGCTTATCCAGTTCATTACAGCCTTCAGCTCCAATTATTATTGCCTGCTAAGTTGCGTGATTCCTGCCTGCTCAGGTCCGTGAGTATTGCCTGCTGAGTTGCGTGATTCCTGCCAGCTCAGCTCCATGATTATTGCCTGCTGAGCTGCGCGATTCCTGACTGCTAGCTTCTTGCTTATTGGCTGCTGAGCTGCCTGATTCCTGCCTGCTCTGCTTCTTGATTATTGCCTGCTGAGCTGCGTGATTCCTGCTTGCTCAGCTCCAGGATTATTGCCTTCGGAGCTTCGTGATTCGTGCCTGCTCAGCTCCTTGATTACTGTCTGCTGAGCTGCGTGATTCCTGCCTGCTCAGCTCCAGGAGTATTGTCTGCTGGGCTGCAAGATTCGTGTGTGCTCAGTCACGGGTGTCAAGCGTGCTGAGTCACGTGTTTAGAGTCTGCTTAGCCACTTAATGGCAGTCTGCTCAGCTCCTTGATTTTTGCCAGCTGAGCTGCGAGATTCGTGCCTGCTCAGCTCCTTGATCTTTGCCTGCTGAGCTGAGTGATTCCTGCCTGCTCAGCTCCATGAGTATTGCCTGCTGAGCTGCATGATTGGTGTCTGCTGAGCTGCACCATTGTGTCTGCTGAGCTGCACCATTGGTGTCTGCTGAGCTGCCCAAATTGTGTCTGCTCAGTCACGGGTGTAGAGCCTGCTGCGTCACGTGTTTAGAGTCTGCTTAACCACTTCATTACAGTTTGCTCAGCTCCTTGACGATTTCCTGCTCCTCTCCGTGATTAGTGCCCTCTTAGCCAAGTGATTAGTGCCTGCTCAGCTCTTTGATTATTGCCTCCTGAAGCACGTGATCAGTGCATGATAGCCACGTGATCAGCGCCTCTCAGTCACGTGATCAGCGCCCTCAGTCACGTGATCAGCGCCTCTCAGTCACGTGATCAGTGCCGCTCAGTCACGTGATCAGTGCATGCTCAGTCACGTGATCAGTGCATGCTCAGCCACGTGATCAGGGCCTGCTCAGTCACGTGATCAGGGTCTGCTGAATCAAGGGATTAGCGCTTGCTCAGCTGCATGCTTAATCCCTGCTCAGCTGCCTGACTCGTGCCTGATCAGCTGTGTGATTAGTCCCTGCTCAGCTGCGTGATTAGTGCCTGCTCAAGACCGGGTTAGGAGCGGGCTGAGTGACGTGATTAGAGTCTGCTTAGCCACTTCATTACAGTCTGCTCAGCTCCATGATTATTGCCTGCTAAGCTGCGTGATTCCTGCCTGCTCAGCTTCTTGATTATTGCCTGCTGAGCTGCGTGATTCCTGCTTGCTCAGCTCCATATTTATTGCCTGCTGAGCTGCGTGATTCCTGCCTGCTCAGCTCCTTGATTACTGTCTGCTGAGCTGCGTGATTCCTGCCTGCTCAGCTCCAGGAGTATTGTCTGCTGGGCTGCAAGATTCGTGTGTGCTCAGTCACGGGTGTCAAGCCTGCTGAGTCACGTGTTTAGAGTCTGCTTAGCCACTTAATGGCAGTCTGCTCAGCTCCTTGATTTTTGCCAGCTGAGCTGCGAGATTCGTGCCTGCTCAGCTCCTTGATCTTTGCCTGCTGAGCTGAGTGATTCCTGCCTGCTCAGCTCCATGAGTATTGCCTGCTGAGCTGCATGATTGGTGTCTGCTGAGCTGCACCATTGGTGTCTGCTGAGCTGCCCAAATTGTGTCTGCTCAGTCACGGGTGTAGAGCCTGCTGCGTCACGTGTTTAGAGTCTGCTTAACCACTTCATTACAGTTTGCTCAGCTCCTTGACGATTTCCTGCTCCTCTCCGTGATTAGTGCCCTCTTAGCCAAGTGATTAGTGCCTGCTCAGCTCTTTGATTATTGCCTCCTGAAGCACGTGATCAGTGCATGATAGCCACGTGATCAGCGCCTCTCAGTCACGTGATCAGCGCCCCTCAGTCACGTGATCAGCGCCTCTCAGTCACGTGATCAGTGCCTCTCAGTCACGTGATCAGTGCATGCTCAGTCACGTGATCAGTGCCTCTCAGTCACGTGATCAGTGCCTCTCAGTCACGTGATCAGTGCATGCTCAGTCACGTGATCAGTGCATGCTCAGCCACGTGATCAGGGCCTGCTCAGTCACGTGATCAGGGTCTGCTGAATCAAGGGATTAGCGCTTGCTCAGCTGCATGCTTAATCCCTGCTCAGCTGCCTGACTCGTGCCTGATCAGCTGTGTGATTAGTCCCTGCTCAGCTGCATGATTAGTGCCTGCTCAAGACCGGGTTAGGAGCCGGCTGAGTGACGTGATTAGAGTCTGCTTAGCCACTTCATTACAGTCTGCTCAGCTCCATGATTATTGCCTGCTAAGCTGCGTGATTCCTGCCTGCTCAGCTTCTTGATTATTGCCTGCTGAGCTGCGTGATTCCTGCTTGCTCAGCTCCATATTTATTGCCTGCTGAGCTGCGTGATTCCTGCCTGCTCAGCTTCTTGATTATTGCATGCTGAGCTGCGTGATTCCTGTTTGCTCAGCTCCATGATTATTGCCTGCTGAGCTGCGTGATTCCTGCTTGCTCAGCTCCATGATTTTTGCTTGCTGAGCTGCATAATAAGTGCCTGCTCAGTCCCCAGAGAGGAGCCGGCTGAATCACGTGATTAGAGTCTGCTTATCCAGTTCATTACAGCCTTCAGCTCCAATTATTATTGCCTGCTAAGTTGCGTGATTCCTGCCTGCTCAGGTCCGTGAGTATTGCCTGCTGAGTTGCGTGATTCCTGCCAGCTCAGCTCCATGATTATTGCCTGCTGAGCTGCGCGATTCCTGACTGCTAGCTTCTTGCTTATTGGCTGCTGAGCTGCCTGATTCCTGCCTGCTCTGCTTCTTGATTATTGCCTGCTGAGCTGCGTGATTCCTGCTTGCTCAGCTCCAGGATTATTGCCTGCGGAGCTTCGTGATTCGTGCCTGCTCAGCTCCTTGATTACTGTCTGCTGAGCTGGGTGATTCCAGCCTGCTCAGCTCCAGGAGTATTGTCTGCTGGGCTGCAAGATTCGTGTGTGCTCAGTCACGGGTGTCAAGCGTGCTGAGTCACGTGTTTAGAGTCTGCTTAGCCACTTAATGGCAGTCTGCTCAGCTCCTTGATTTTTGCCAGCTGAGCTGCGAGATTCGTGCCTGCTCAGCTCCTTGATCTTTGCCTGCTGAGCTGAGTGATTCCTGCCTGCTCAGCTCCATGAGTATTGCCTGCTGAGCTGCATGATTGGTGTCTGCTGAGCTGCACCATTGTGTCTGCTGAGCTGCACCATTGGTGTCTGCTGAGCTGCCCAAATTGTGTCTGCTCAGTCACGGGTGTAGAGCCTGCTGCGTCACGTGTTTAGAGTCTGCTTAACCACTTCATTACAGTTTGCTCAGCTCCTTGACGATTTCCTGCTCCTCTCCGTGATTAGTGCCCTCTTAGCCAAGTGATTAGTGCCTGCTCAGCTCTTTGATTATTGCCTCCTGAAGCACGTGATCAGTGCATGATAGCCACGTGATCAGCGCCTCTCAGTCACGTGATCAGCGCCCCTCAGTCACGTGATCAGCGCCTCTCAGTCACGTGATCAGTGCCGCTCAGTCACGTGATCAGTGCATGCTCAGTCACGTGATCAGTGCATGCTCAGCCACGTGATCAGGGCCTGCTCAGTCACGTGATCAGGGTCTGCTGAATCAAGGGATTAGCGCTTGCTCAGCTGCATGCTTAATCCCTGCTCAGCTGCCTGACTCGTGCCTGATCAGCTGTGTGATTAGTCCCTGCTCAGCTGCGTGATTAGTGCCTGCTCAAGACCGGGTTAGGAGCCGGCTGAGTGACGTGATTAGAGTCTGCTTAGCCACTTCATTACAGTCTGCTCAGCTCCATGATTATTGCCTGCTAAGCTGCGTGATTCCTGCCTGCTCAGCTTCTTGATTATTGCCTGCTGAGCTGCGTGATTCCTGCTTGCTCAGCTCCATATTTATTGCCTGCTGAGCTGCGTGATTCCTGCCTGCTCAGCTTCTTGATTATTGCATGCTGAGCTGCGTGATTCCTGTTTGCTCAGCTCCATGATTATTGCCTGCTGAGCTGCGTGATTCCTGCTTGCTCAGCTCCATGATTTTTGCTTGCTGAGCTGCATAATAAGTGCCTGCTCAGTCCCCAGAGAGGAGCCGGCTGAATCACGTGATTAGAGTCTGCTTATCCAGTTCATTACAGCCTTCAGCTCCAATTATTATTGCCTGCTAAGTTGCGTGATTCCTGCCTGCTCAGGTCCGTGAGTATTGCCTGCTGAGTTGCGTGATTCCTGCCAGCTCAGCTCCATGATTATTGCCTGCTGAGCTGCGCGATTCCTGACTGCTAGCTTCTTGCTTATTGGCTGCTGAGCTGCCTGATTCCTGCCTGCTCTGCTTCTTGATTATTGCCTGCTGAGCTGCGTGATTCCTGCTTGCTCAGCTCCAGGATTATTGCCTTCGGAGCTTCGTGATTCGTGCCTGCTCAGCTCCTTGATTACTGTCTGCTGAGCTGCGTGATTCCAGCCTGCTCAGCTCCAGGAGTATTGTCTGCTGGGCTGCAAGATTCGTGTGTGCTCAGTCACGGGTGTCAAGCGTGCTGAGTCACGTGTTTAGAGTCTGCTTAGCCACTTAATGGCAGTCTGCTCAGCTCCTTGATTTTTGCCAGCTGAGCTGCGAGATTCGTGCCTGCTCAGCTCCTTGATCTTTGCCTGCTGAGCTGAGTGATTCCTGCCTGCTCAGCTCCATGAGTATTGCCTGCTGAGCTGCATGATTGGTGTCTGCTGAGCTGCACCATTGTGTCTGCTGAGCTGCACCATTGGTGTCTGCTGAGCTGCCCAAATTGTGTCTGCTCAGTCACGGGTGTAGAGCCTGCTGCGTCACGTGTTTAGAGTCTGCTTAACCACTTCATTACAGTTTGCTCAGCTCCTTGACGATTTCCTGCTCCTCTCCGTGATTAGTGCCCTCTTAGCCAAGTGATTAGTGCCTGCTCAGCTCTTTGATTATTGCCTCCTGAAGCACGTGATCAGTGCATGATAGCCACGTGATCAGCGCCTCTCAGTCACGTGATCAGCGCCCTCAGTCACGTGATCAGCGCCTCTCAGTCACGTGATCAGTGCCGCTCAGTCACGTGATCAGTGCATGCTCAGTCACGTGATCAGTGCATGCTCAGCCACGTGATCAGGGCCTGCTCAGTCACGTGATCAGGGTCTGCTGAATCAAGGGATTAGCGCTTGCTCAGCTGCATGCTTAATCCCTGCTCAGCTGCCTGACTCGTGCCTGATCAGCTGTGTGATTAGTCCCTGCTCAGCTGCGTGATTAGTGCCTGCTCAAGACCGGGTTAGGAGCCGGCTGAGTGACGTGATTAGAGTCTGCTTAGCCACTTCATTACAGTCTGCTCAGCTCCATGATTATTGCCTGCTAAGCTGCGTGATTCCTGCCTGCTCAGCTTCTTGATTATTGCCTGCTGAGCTGCGTGATTCCTGCTTGCTCAGCTCCATATTTATTGCCTGCTGAGCTGCGTGATTCCTGCCTGCTCAGCTTCTTGATTATTGCATGCTGAGCTGCGTGATTCCTGTTTGCTCAGCTCCATGATTATTGCCTGCTGAGCTGCGTGATTCCTGCTTGCTCAGCTCCATGATTTTTGCTTGCTGAGCTGCATAATAAGTGCCTGCTCAGTCCCCAGAGAGGAGCCGGCTGAATCACGTGATTAGAGTCTGCTTATCCAGTTCATTACAGCCTTCAGCTCCAATTATTATTGCCTGCTAAGTTGCGTGATTCCTGCCTGCTCAGGTCCGTGAGTATTGCCTGCTGAGTTGCGTGATTCCTGCCAGCTCAGCTCCATGATTATTGCCTGCTGAGCTGCGCGATTCCTGACTGCTAGCTTCTTGCTTATTGGCTGCTGAGCTGCCTGATTCCTGCCTGCTCTGCTTCTTGATTATTGCCTGCTGAGCTGCGTGATTCCTGCTTGCTCAGCTCCAGGATTATTGCCTTCGGAGCTTCGTGATTCGTGCCTGCTCAGCTCCTTGATTACTGTCTGCTGAGCTGCGTGATTCCTGCCTGCTCAGCTCCAGGAGTATTGTCTGCTGGGCTGCAAGATTCGTGTGTGCTCAGTCACGGGTGTCAAGCGTGCTGAGTCACGTGTTTAGAGTCTGCTTAGCCACTTAATGGCAGTCTGCTCAGCTCCTTGATTTTTGCCAGCTGAGCTGCGAGATTCGTGCCTGCTCAGCTCCTTGATCTTTGCCTGCTGAGCTGAGTGATTCCTGCCTGCTCAGCTCCATGAGTATTGCCTGCTGAGCTGCATGATTGGTGTCTGCTGAGCTGCACCATTGTGTCTGCTGAGCTGCACCATTGGTGTCTGCTGAGCTGCCCAAATTGTGTCTGCTCAGTCACGGGTGTAGAGCCTGCTGCGTCACGTGTTTAGAGTCTGCTTAACCACTTCATTACAGTTTGCTCAGCTCCTTGACGATTTCCTGCTCCTCTCCGTGATTAGTGCCCTCTTAGCCAAGTGATTAGTGCCTGCTCAGCTCTTTGATTATTGCCTCCTGAAGCACGTGATCAGTGCATGATAGCCACGTGATCAGCGCCTCTCAGTCACGTGATCAGCGCCCCTCAGTCACGTGATCAGCGCCTCTCAGTCACGTGATCAGTGCCTCTCAGTCACGTGATCAGTGCATGCTCAGTCACGTGATCAGTGCCTCTCAGTCACGTGATCAGTGCCTCTCAGTCACGTGATCAGTGCATGCTCAGTCACGTGATCAGTGCATGCTCAGCCACGTGATCAGGGCCTGCTCAGTCACGTGATCAGGGTCTGCTGAATCAAGGGATTAGCGCTTGCTCAGCTGCATGCTTAATCCCTGCTCAGCTGCCTGACTCGTGCCTGATCAGCTGTGTGATTAGTCCCTGCTCAGCTGCGTGATTAGTGCCTGCTCAAGACCGGGTTAGGAGCCGGCTGAGTGACGTGATTAGAGTCTGCTTAGCCACTTCATTACAGTCTGCTCAGCTCCATGATTATTGCCTGCTAAGCTGCGTGATTCCTGCCTGCTCAGCTTCTTGATTATTGCCTGCTGAGCTGCGTGATTCCTGCTTGCTCAGCTCCATATTTATTGCCTGCTGAGCTGCGTGATTCCTGCCTGCTCAGCTTCTTGATTATTGCATGCTGAGCTGCGTGATTCCTGTTTGCTCAGCTCCATGATTATTGCCTGCTGAGCTGCGTGATTCCTGCTTGCTCAGCTCCATGATTTTTGCTTGCTGAGCTGCATAATAAGTGCCTGCTCAGTCCCCAGAGAGGAGCCGGCTGAATCACGTGATTAGAGTCTGCTTATCCAGTTCATTACAGCCTTCAGCTCCAATTATTATTGCCTGCTAAGTTGCGTGATTCCTGCCTGCTCAGGTCCGTGAGTATTGCCTGCTGAGTTGCGTGATTCCTGCCAGCTCAGCTCCATGATTATTGCCTGCTGAGCTGCGTGATTCCTGACTGCTAGCTTCTTGCTTATTGGCTGCTGAGCTGCCTGATTCCTGCCTGCTCTGCTTCTTGATTATTGCCTGCTGAGCTGCGTGATTCCTGCTTGCTCAGCTCCAGGATTATTGCCTGCGGAGCTGCGTGATTCGTGCCTGCTCAGCTCCTTGATTACTGTCTGCTGAGCTGCGTGATTCCTGCCTGCTCAGCTCCAGGAGTATTGTCTGCTGGGCTGCAAGATTCGTGTGTGCTCAGTCACGGGTGTCAAGCCTGCTGAGTCACGTGTTTAGAGTCTGCTTAGCCACTTAATGGCAGTCTGCTCAGCTCCTTGATTTTTGCCAGCTGAGCTGCGAGATTCGTGTCTGCTCAGCTCATTGATCTTTGCCTGCTGAGCTGAGTGATTCCTGCCTGCTCAGCTCCTTGAGTATTGCCTGCTGAGCTGCATGATTGGTGTCTGCTGAGCTGCACCATTGGTGTCTGCTGAGCTGCCCAAATTGTGTCTGCTCAGTCACGGGTGTAGAGCCTGCTGCGTCACGTGTTTAGAGTCTGCTTAACCACTTCATTACAGTTTGCTCAGCTCCTTGACGATTTCCTGCTCCTCTCCGTGATTAGTGCCCTCTTAGCCAAGTGATTAGTGCCTGCTCAGCTCTTTGATTATTGCCTCCTGAAGCACGTGATCAGTGCATGATAGCCACGTGATCAGCGCCTCTCAGTCACGTGATCAGCGCCCCTCAGTCACGTGATCAGCGCCTCTCAGTCACGTGATCAGTGCCTCTCAGTCACGTGATCAGTGCATGCTCAGTCACGTGATCAGTGCCTCTCAGTCACGTGATCAGTGCCTCTCAGTCACGTGATCAGTGCATGCTCAGTCACGTGATCAGTGCATGCTCAGCCACGTGATCAGGGCCTGCTCAGTCACGTGATCAGGGTCTGCTGAATCAAGGGATTAGCGCTTGCTCAGCTGCATGCTTAATCCCTGCTCAGCTGCCTGACTCGTGCCTGATCAGCTGTGTGATTAGTCCCTGCTCAGCTGCGTGATTAGTGCCTGCTCAAGACCGGGTTAGGAGCCGGCTGAGTGACGTGATTAGAGTCTGCTTAGCCACTTCATTACAGTCTGCTCAGCTCCATGATTATTGCCTGCTAAGCTGCGTGATTCCTGCCTGCTCAGCTTCTTGATTATTGCCTGCTGAGCTGCGTGATTCCTGTTTGCTCAGCTCCATGATTATTGCCTGCTGAGGTGCGTGATTCCTGCCTGCTCAGCTTCTTGATTATTGCATGCTGAGCTGCGTGATTCCTGTTTGCTCAGCTCCATGATTATTGCCTGCTGAGCTGCGTGATTCCTGCTTGCTCAGCTCCATATTTATTGCCTGCTGAGCTGCGTGATTCCTGCCTGCTCAGCTTCTTGATTATTGCATGCTGAGCTGCGTGATTCCTGTTTGCTCAGCTCCATGATTATTGCCTGCTGAGCTGCGTGATTCCTGCTTGCTCAGCTCCATGATTTTTGCTTGCTGAGCTGCATAAGAAGTGCCTGCTCAGTCCCCAGAGAGGAGCCGGCTGAATCACGTGATTAGAGTCTGCTTATCCAGTTCATTACAGCCTTCAGCTCCAATTATTATTGCCTGCTAAGTTGCGTGATTCCTGCCTGCTCAGGTCCGTGAGTATTGCCTGCTGAGTTGCGTGATTCCTGCCAGCTCAGCTCCATGATTATTGCCTGCTGAGCTGCGCGATTCCTGACTGCTAGCTTCTTGCTTCTTGGCTGCTGAGCTGCCTGATTCCTGCCTGCTCTGCTTCTTGATTATTGCCTGCTGAGCTGCGTGATTCCTGCTTGCTCAGCTCCAGGATTATTGCCTGCGGAGCTGCGTGATTCGTGCCTGCTCAGCTCCTTGATTACTGTCTGCTGAGCTGCGTGATTCCTGCCTGCTCAGCTCCAGGAGTATTGTCTGCTGGGCTGCAAGATTCGTGTGTGCTCAGTCACGGGTGTCAAGCCTGCTGAGTCACGTGTTTAGAGTCTGCTTAGCCACTTAATGGCAGTCTGCTCAGCTCCTTGATTTTTGCCAGCTGAGCTGCGAGATTCGTGCCTGCTCAGCTCCTTGATCTTTGCCTGCTGAGCTGAGTGATTCCTGCCTGCTCAGCTCCATGAGTATTGCCTGCTGAGCTGCATGATTGGTGTCTGCTGAGCTGCACCATTGGTGTCTGCTGAGCTGCCCAAATTGTGTCTGCTCAGTCACGGGTGTAGAGCCTGCTGCGTCACGTGTTTAGAGTCTGCTTAACCACTTCATTACAGTTGGCTCAGCTCCTTGACGATTTCCTGCTCCTCTCCGTGATTAGTGCCCTCTTAGCCAAGTGATTAGTGCCTGCTCAGCTCTTTGATTATTGCCTCCTGAAGCACGTGATCAGTGCATGATAGCCACGTGATCAGCGCCTCTCAGTCACGTGATCAGTGCCTCTCAGTCACGTGATCAGTGCCTGCTCAGTCACGTGATCAGTGCATGCTCAGTCACGTGATCAGTGCATGCTCAGCCACGTGATCAGGGCCTGCTCAGTCACGTGATCAGGGTCTGCTGAATCAAGGGATTAGCGCTTGCTCAGCTGCATGCTTAATCCCTGCTCAGCTGCCTGACTCGTGCCTGATCAGCTGTGTGATTAGTCCCTGCTCAGCTGCGTGATTAGTGCCTGCTCAAGACCGGGTTAGGAGCCGGCTGAGTGACGTGATTAGAGTCTGCTTAGCCACTTCATTACAGTCTGCTCAGCTCCATGATTATTGCCTGCTAAGCTGCGTGATTCCTGCCTGCTCAGCTTCTTGATTATTGCCTGCTGAGCTGCGTGATTCCTGCTTGCTCAGCTCCATATTTATTGCCTGCTGAGCTGCGTGATTCCTGCCTGCTCAGCTTCTTGATTATTGCATGCTGAGCTGCGTGATTCCTGTTTGCTCAGCTCCATGATTATTGCCTGCTGAGCTGCGTGATTCCTGCTTGCTCAGCTCCATGATTTTTGCTTGCTGAGCTGCATAATAAGTGCCTGCTCAGTCCCCAGAGAGGAGCCGGCTGAATCACGTGATTAGAGTCTGCTTATCCAGTTCATTACAGCCTTCAGCTCCAATTATTATTGCCTGCTAAGTTGCGTGATTCCTGCCTGCTCAGGTCCGTGAGTATTGCCTGCTGAGTTGCGTGATTCCTGCCAGCTCAGCTCCATGATTATTGCCTGCTGAGCTGCGCGATTCCTGACTGCTAGCTTCTTGCTTATTGGCTGCTGAGCTGCCTGATTCCTGCCTGCTCTGCTTCTTGATTATTGCCTGCTGAGCTGCGTGATTCCTGCTTGCTCAGCTCCAGGATTATTGCCTGCGGAGCTGCGTGATTCGTGCCTGCTCAGCTCCTTGATTACTGTCTGCTGAGCTGCGTGATTCCTGCCTGCTCAGCTCCAGGAGTATTGTCTGCTGGGCTGCAAGATTCGTGTGTGCTCAGTCACGGGTGTCAAGCCTGCTGAGTCACGTGTTTAGAGTCTGCTTAGCCACTTAATGGCAGTCTGCTCAGCTCCTTGATTTTTGCCAGCTGAGCTGCGAGATTCGTGCCTGCTCAGCTCCTTGATCTTTGCCTGCTGAGCTGAGTGATTCCTGCCTGCTCAGCTCCATGAGTATTGCCTGCTGAGCTGCATGATTGGTGTCTGCTGAGCTGCACCATTGGTGTCTGCTGAGCTGCCCAAATTGTGTCTGCTCAGTCACGGGTGTAGAGCCTGCTGCGTCACGTGTTTAGAGTCTGCTTAACCACTTCATTACAGTTTGCTCAGCTCCTTGACGATTTCCTGCTCCTCTCCGTGATTAGTGCCCTCTTAGCCAAGTGATTAGTGCCTGCTCAGCTCTTTGATTATTGCCTCCTGAAGCACGTGATCAGTGCATGATAGCCACGTGATCAGCGCCTCTCAGTCACGTGATCAGCGCCCCTCAGTCACGTGATCAGCGCCTCTCAGTCACGTGATCAGTGCCTCTCAGTCACGTGATCAGTGCATGCTCAGTCACGTGATCAGTGCCTCTCAGTCACGTGATCAGTGCCTCTCAGTCACGTGATCAGTGCATGCTCAGTCACGTGATCAGTGCATGCTCAGCCACGTGATCAGGGCCTGCTCAGTCACGTGATCAGGGTCTGCTGAATCAAGGGATTAGCGCTTGCTCAGCTGCATGCTTAATCCCTGCTCAGCTGCCTGACTCGTGCCTGATCAGCTGTGTGATTAGTCCCTGCTCAGCTGCGTGATTAGTGCCTGCTCAAGACCGGGTTAGGAGCCGGCTGAGTGACGTGATTAGAGTCTGCTTAGCCACTTCATTACAGTCTGCTCAGCTCCATGATTATTGCCTGCTAAGCTGCGTGATTCCTGCCTGCTCAGCTTCTTGATTATTGCCTGCTGAGCTGCGTGATTCCTGCTTGCTCAGCTCCATATTTATTGCCTGCTGAGCTGCGTGATTCCTGCCTGCTCAGCTTCTTGATTATTGCATGCTGAGCTGCGTGATTCCTGTTTGCTCAGCTCCATGATTATTGCCTGCTGAGCTGCGTGATTCCTGCTTGCTCAGCTCCATGATTTTTGCTTGCTGAGCTGCATAAGAAGTGCCTGCTCAGTCCCCAGAGAGGAGCCGGCTGAATCACGTGATTAGAGTCTGCTTATCCAGTTCATTACAGCCTTCAGCTCCAATTATTATTGCCTGCTAAGTTGCGTGATTCCTGCCTGCTCAGGTCCGTGAGTATTGCCTGCTGAGTTGCGTGATTCCTGCCAGCTCAGCTCCATGATTATTGCCTGCTGAGCTGCGCGATTCCTGACTGCTAGCTTCTTGCTTATTGGCTGCTGAGCTGCCTGATTCCTGCCTGCTCTGCTTCTTGATTATTGCCTGCTGAGCTGCGTGATTCCTGCTTGCTCAGCTCCAGGATTATTGCCTGCGGAGCTGCGTGATTCGTGCCTGCTCAGCTCCTTGATTACTGTCTGCTGAGCTGCGTGATTCCTGCCTGCTCAGCTCCAGGAGTATTGTCTGCTGGGCTGCAAGATTCGTGTGTGCTCAGTCACGGGTGTCAAGCCTGCTGAGTCACGTGTTTAGAGTCTGCTTAGCCACTTAATGGCAGTCTGCTCAGCTCCTTGATTTTTGCCAGCTGAGCTGCGAGATTCGTGCCTGCTCAGCTCCTTGATCTTTGCCTGCTGAGCTGAGTGATTCCTGCCTGCTCAGCTCCATGAGTATTGCCTGCTGAGCTGCATGATTGGTGTCTGCTGAGCTGCACCATTGGTGTCTGCTGAGCTGCCCAAATTGTGTCTGCTCAGTCACGGGTGTAGAGCCTGCTGCGTCACGTGTTTAGAGTCTGCTTAACCACTTCATTACAGTTTGCTCAGCTCCTTGACGATTTCCTGCTCCTCTCCGTGATTAGTGCCCTCTTAGCCAAGTGATTAGTGCCTGCTCAGCTCTTTGATTATTGCCTCCTGAAGCACGTGATCAGTGCATGATAGCCACGTGATCAGCGCCTCTCAGTCACGTGATCAGCGCCCCTCAGTCACGTGATCAGCGCCTCTCAGTCACGTGATCAGTGCCTCTCAGTCACGTGATCAGTGCATGCTCAGTCACGTGATCAGTGCCTCTCAGTCACGTGACCAGTGCCTCTCAGTCACGTGATCAGTGCATGCTCAGTCACGTGATCAGTGCATGCTCAGCCACGTGATCAGGGCCTGCTCAGTCACGTGATCAGGGTCTGCTGAATCAAGGGATTAGCGCTTGCTCAGCTGCATGCTTAATCCCTGCTCAGCTGCCTGACTCGTGCCTGATCAGCTGTGTGATTAGTCCCTGCTCAGCTGCGTGATTAGTGCCTGCTCAAGACCGGGTTAGGAGCCGGCTGAGTGACGTGATTAGAGTCTGCTTAGCCACTTCATTACAGTCTGCTCAGCTCCATGATTATTGCCTGCTAAGCTGCGTGATTCCTGCCTGCTCAGCTTCTTGATTATTGCCTGCTGAGCTGCGTGATTCCTGCTTGCTCAGCTCCATATTTATTGCCTGCTGAGCTGCGTGATTCCTGCCTGCTCAGCTTCTTGATTATTGCATGCTGAGCTGCGTGATTCCTGTTTGCTCAGCTCCATGATTATTGCCTGCTGAGCTGCGTGATTCCTGCTTGCTCAGCTCCATGATTTTTGCTTGCTGAGCTGCATAATAAGTGCCTGCTCAGTCCCCAGAGAGGAGCCGGCTGAATCACGTGATTAGAGTCTGCTTATCCAGTTCATTACAGCCTTCAGCTCCAATTATTATTGCCTGCTAAGTTGCGTGATTCCTGCCTGCTCAGGTCCGTGAGTATTGCCTGCTGAGTTGCGTGATTCCTGCCAGCTCAGCTCCATGATTATTGCCTGCTGAGCTGCGCGATTCCTGACTGCTAGCTTCTTGCTTATTGGCTGCTGAGCTGCCTGATTCCTGCCTGCTCTGCTTCTTGATTATTGCCTGCTGAGCTGCGTGATTCCTGCTTGCTCAGCTCCAGGATTATTGCCTGCGGAGCTGCGTGATTCGTGCCTGCTCAGCTCCTTGATTACTGTCTGCTGAGCTGCGTGATTCCTGCCTGCTCAGCTCCAGGAGTATTGTCTGCTGGGCTGCAAGATTCGTGTGTGCTCAGTCACGGGTGTCAAGCCTGCTGAGTCACGTGTTTAGAGTCTGCTTAGCCACTTAATGGCAGTCTGCTCAGCTCCTTGATTTTTGCCAGCTGAGCTGCGAGATTCGTGCCTGCTCAGCTCCTTGATCTTTGCCTGCTGAGCTGAGTGATTCCTGCCTGCTCAGCTCCATGAGTATTGCCTGCTGAGCTGCATGATTGGTGTCTGCTGAGCTGCACCATTGGTGTCTGCTGAGCTGCCCAAATTGTGTCTGCTCAGTCACGGGTGTAGAGCCTGCTGCGTCACGTGTTTAGAGTCTGCTTAACCACTTCATTACAGTTTGCTCAGCTCCTTGACGATTTCCTGCTCCTCTCCGTGATTAGTGCCCTCTTAGCCAAGTGATTAGTGCCTGCTCAGCTCTTTGATTATTGCCTCCTGAAGCACGTGATCAGTGCATGATAGCCACGTGATCAGCGCCTCTCAGTCACGTGATCAGCGCCCCTCAGTCACGTGATCAGCGCCTCTCAGTCACGTGATCAGTGCCTCTCAGTCACGTGATCAGTGCATGCTCAGTCACGTGATCAGTGCCTCTCAGTCACGTGATCAGTGCCTCTCAGTCACGTGATCAGTGCATGCTCAGTCACGTGATCAGTGCATGCTCAGCCACGTGATCAGGGCCTGCTCAGTCACGTGATCAGGGTCTGCTGAATCAAGGGATTAGCGCTTGCTCAGCTGCATGCTTAATCCCTGCTCAGCTGCCTGACTCGTGCCTGATCAGCTGTGTGATTAGTCCCTGCTCAGCTGCGTGATTAGTGCCTGCTCAAGACCGGGTTAGGAGCCGGCTGAGTGACGTGATTAGAGTCTGCTTAGCCACTTCATTACAGTCTGCTCAGCTCCATGATTATTGCCTGCTAAGCTGCGTGATTCCTGCCTGCTCAGCTTCTTGATTATTGCCTGCTGAGCTGCGTGATTCCTGCTTGCTCAGCTCCATATTTATTGCCTGCTGAGCTGCGTGATTCCTGCCTGCTCAGCTTCTTGATTATTGCATGCTGAGCTGCGTGATTCCTGTTTGCTCAGCTCCATGATTATTGCCTGCTGAGCTGCGTGATTCCTGCTTGCTCAGCTCCATGATTTTTGCTTGCTGAGCTGCATAAGAAGTGCCTGCTCAGTCCCCAGAGAGGAGCCGGCTGAATCACGTGATTAGAGTCTGCTTATCCAGTTCATTACAGCCTTCAGCTCCAATTATTATTGCCTGCTAAGTTGCGTGATTCCTGCCTGCTCAGGTCCGTGAGTATTGCCTGCTGAGTTGCGTGATTCCTGCCAGCTCAGCTCCATGATTATTGCCTGCTGAGCTGCGCGATTCCTGACTGCTAGCTTCTTGCTTATTGGCTGCTGAGCTGCCTGATTCCTGCCTGCTCTGCTTCTTGATTATTGCCTGCTGAGCTGCGTGATTCCTGCTTGCTCAGCTCCAGGATTATTGCCTGCGGAGCTGCGTGATTCGTGCCTGCTCAGCTCCTTGATTACTGTCTGCTGAGCTGCGTGATTCCTGCCTGCTCAGCTCCAGGAGTATTGTCTGCTGGGCTGCAAGATTCGTGTGTGCTCAGTCACGGGTGTCAAGCCTGCTGAGTCACGTGTTTAGAGTCTGCTTAGCCACTTAATGGCAGTCTGCTCAGCTCCTTGATTTTTGCCAGCTGAGCTGCGAGATTCGTGCCTGCTCAGCTCCTTGATCTTTGCCTGCTGAGCTGAGTGATTCCTGCCTGCTCAGCTCCATGAGTATTGCCTGCTGAGCTGCATGATTGGTGTCTGCTGAGCTGCACCATTGGTGTCTGCTGAGCTGCCCAAATTGTGTCTGCTCAGTCACGGGTGTAGAGCCTGCTGCGTCACGTGTTTAGAGTCTGCTTAACCACTTCATTACAGTTGGCTCAGCTCCTTGACGATTTCCTGCTCCTCTCCGTGATTAGTGCCCTCTTAGCCAAGTGATTAGTGCCTGCTCAGCTCTTTGATTATTGCCTCCTGAAGCACGTGATCAGTGCATGATAGCCACGTGATCAGCGCCTCTCAGTCACGTGATCAGCGCCCCTCAGTCACGTGATCAGCGCCTCTCAGTCACGTGATCAGTGCCTCTCAGTCACGTGATCAGTGCATGCTCAGTCACGTGATCAGTGCCTCTCAGTCACGTGATCAGTGCCTCTCAGTCACGTGATCAGTGCATGCTCAGTCACGTGATCAGTGCATGCTCAGCCACGTGATCAGGGCCTGCTCAGTCACGTGATCAGGGTCTGCTGAATCAAGGGATTAGCGCTTGCTCAGCTGCATGCTTAATCCCTGCTCAGCTGCCTGACTCGTGCCTGATCAGCTGTGTGATTAGTCCCTGCTCAGCTGCGTGATTAGTGCCTGCTCAAGACCGGGTTAGGAGCCGGCTGAGTGACGTGATTAGAGTCTGCTTAGCCACTTCATTACAGTCTGCTCAGCTCCATGATTATTGCCTGCTAAGCTGCGTGATTCCTGCCTGCTCAGCTTCTTGATTATTGCCTGCTGAGCTGCGTGATTCCTGCTTGCTCAGCTCCATATTTATTGCCTGCTGAGCTGCGTGATTCCTGCCTGCTCAGCTTCTTGATTATTGCATGCTGAGCTGCGTGATTCCTGTTTGCTCAGCTCCATGATTATTGCCTGCTGAGCTGCGTGATTCCTGCTTGCTCAGCTCCATGATTTTTGCTTGCTGAGCTGCATAATAAGTGCCTGCTCAGTCCCCAGAGAGGAGCCGGCTGAATCACGTGATTAGAGTCTGCTTATCCAGTTCATTACAGCCTTCAGCTCCAATTATTATTGCCTGCTAAGTTGCGTGATTCCTGCCTGCTCAGGTCCGTGAGTATTGCCTGCTGAGTTGCGTGATTCCTGCCAGCTCAGCTCCATGATTATTGCCTGCTGAGCTGCGCGATTCCTGACTGCTAGCTTCTTGCTTATTGGCTGCTGAGCTGCCTGATTCCTGCCTGCTCTGCTTCTTGATTATTGCCTGCTGAGCTGCGTGATTCCTGCTTGCTCAGCTCCAGGATTATTGCCTGCGGAGCTGCGTGATTCGTGCCTGCTCAGCTCCTTGATTACTGTCTGCTGAGCTGCGTGATTCCTGCCTGCTCAGCTCCAGGAGTATTGTCTGCTGGGCTGCAAGATTCGTGTGTGCTCAGTCACGGGTGTCAAGCCTGCTGAGTCACGTGTTTAGAGTCTGCTTAGCCACTTAATGGCAGTCTGCTCAGCTCCTTGATTTTTGCCAGCTGAGCTGCGAGATTCGTGCCTGCTCAGCTCCTTGATCTTTGCCTGCTGAGCTGAGTGATTCCTGCCTGCTCAGCTCCATGAGTATTGCCTGCTGAGCTGCATGATTGGTGTCTGCTGAGCTGCACCATTGGTGTCTGCTGAGCTGCCCAAATTGTGTCTGCTCAGTCACGGGTGTAGAGCCTGCTGCGTCACGTGTTTAGAGTCTGCTTAACCACTTCATTACAGTTTGCTCAGCTCCTTGACGATTTCCTGCTCCTCTCCGTGATTAGTGCCCTCTTAGCCAAGTGATTAGTGCCTGCTCAGCTCTTTGATTATTGCCTCCTGAAGCACGTGATCAGTGCATGATAGCCACGTGATCAGCGCCTCTCAGTCACGTGATCAGCGCCCCTCAGTCACGTGATCAGCGCCTCTCAGTCACGTGATCAGTGCCTCTCAGTCACGTGATCAGTGCATGCTCAGTCACGTGATCAGTGCCTCTCAGTCACGTGATCAGTGCCTCTCAGTCACGTGATCAGTGCATGCTCAGTCACGTGATCAGGGCCTGCTCAGCCACGTGATCAGGGCCTGCTCAGTCACGTGATCAGGGTCTGCTGAATCAAGGGATTAGCGCTTGCTCAGCTGCATGCTTAATCCCTGCTCAGCTGCCTGACTCGTGCCTGATCAGCTGTGTGATTAGTCCCTGCTCAGCTGCGTGATTAGTGCCTGCTCAAGACCGGGTTAGGAGCCGGCTGAGTGACGTGATTAGAGTCTGCTTAGCCACTTCATTACAGTCTGCTCAGCTCCATGATTATTGCCTGCTAAGCTGCGTGATTCCTGCCTGCTCAGCTTCTTGCTTATTGCCTGCTGAGCTGCGTGATTCCTGCCTGCTCAGCTTCTTGATTATTGCATGCTGAGCTGCGTGATTCCTGTTTGCTCAGCTCCATGATTATTGCCTGCTGAGCTGCGTGATTCCTGCTTGCTCAGCTCCATGATTTTTGCTTGCTGAGCTGCATAATAAGTGCCTGCTCAGTCCCCAGAGAGGAGCCGGCTGAATCACGTGATTAGAGTCTGCTTATCCAGTTCATTACAGCCTTCAGCTCCAATTATTATTGCCTGCTAAGTTGCGTGATTCCTGCCTGCTCAGGTCCGTGAGTATTGCCTGCTGAGTTGCGTGATTCCTGCCAGCTCAGCTCCATGATTATTGCCTGCTGAGCTGCGCGATTCCTGACTGCTAGCTTCTTGCTTATTGGCTGCTGAGCTGCCTGATTCCTGCCTGCTCTGCTTCTTGATTATTGCCTGCTGAGCTGCGTGATTCCTGCTTGCTCAGCTCCAGGATTATTGCCTGCGGAGCTGCGTGATTCGTGCCTGCTCAGCTCCTTGATTACTGTCTGCTGAGCTGCGTGATTCCTGCCTGCTCAGCTCCAGGAGTATTGTCTGCTGGGCTGCAAGATTCGTGTGTGCTCAGTCACGGGTGTCAAGCCTGCTGAGTCACGTGTTTAGAGTCTGCTTAGCCACTTAATGGCAGTCTGCTCAGCTCCTTGATTTTTGCCAGCTGAGCTGCGAGATTCGTGCCTGCTCAGCTCCTTGATCTTTGCCTGCTGAGCTGAGTGATTCCTGCCTGCTCAGCTCCATGAGTATTGCCTGCTGAGCTGCATGATTGGTGTCTGCTGAGCTGCACCATTGGTGTCTGCTGAGCTGCCCAAATTGTGTCTGCTCAGTCACGGGTGTAGAGCCTGCTGCGTCACGTGTTTAGAGTCTGCTTAACCACTTCATTACAGTTTGCTCAGCTCCTTGACGATTTCCTGCTCCTCTCCGTGATTAGTGCCCTCTTAGCCAAGTGATTAGTGCCTGCTCAGCTCTTTGATTATTGCCTCCTGAAGCACGTGATCAGTGCATGATAGCCACGTGATCAGCGCCTCTCAGTCACGTGATCAGCGCCTCTCAGTCACGTGATCAGTGCATGCTCAGTCACGTGATCAGTGCCTCTCAGTCACGTGACCAGTGCCTCTCAGTCACGTGATCAGTGCATGCTCAGTCACGTGATCAGTGCATGCTCAGCCACGTGATCAGGGCCTGCTCAGTCACGTGATCAGGGTCTGCTGAATCAAGGGATTAGCGCTTGCTCAGCTGCATGCTTAATCCCTGCTCAGCTGCCTGACTCGTGCCTGATCAGCTGTGTGATTAGTCCCTGCTCAGCTGCGTGATTAGTGCCTGCTCAAGACCGGGTTAGGAGCCGGCTGAGTGACGTGATTAGAGTCTGCTTAGCCACTTCATTACAGTCTGCTCAGCTCCATGATTATTGCCTGCTAAGCTGCGTGATTCCTGCCTGCTCAGCTTCTTGATTATTGCCTGCTGAGCTGCGTGATTCCTGCTTGCTCAGCTCCATATTTATTGCCTGCTGAGCTGCGTGATTCCTGCCTGCTCAGCTTCTTGATTATTGCATGCTGAGCTGCGTGATTCCTGTTTGCTCAGCTCCATGATTATTGCCTGCTGAGCTGCGTGATTCCTGCTTGCTCAGCTCCATGATTTTTGCTTGCTGAGCTGCATAATAAGTGCCTGCTCAGTCCCCAGAGAGGAGCCGGCTGAATCACGTGATTAGAGTCTGCTTATCCAGTTCATTACAGCCTTCAGCTCCAATTATTATTGCCTGCTAAGTTGCGTGATTCCTGCCTGCTCAGGTCCGTGAGTATTGCCTGCTGAGTTGCGTGATTCCTGCCAGCTCAGCTCCATGATTATTGCCTGCTGAGCTGCGCGATTCCTGACTGCTAGCTTCTTGCTTATTGGCTGCTGAGCTGCCTGATTCCTGCCTGCTCTGCTTCTTGATTATTGCCTGCTGAGCTGCGTGATTCCTGCTTGCTCAGCTCCAGGATTATTGCCTGCGGAGCTGCGTGATTCGTGCCTGCTCAGCTCCTTGATTACTGTCTGCTGAGCTGCGTGATTCCTGCCTGCTCAGCTCCAGGAGTATTGTCTGCTGGGCTGCAAGATTCGTGTGTGCTCAGTCACGGGTGTCAAGCCTGCTGAGTCACGTGTTTAGAGTCTGCTTAGCCACTTAATGGCAGTCTGCTCAGCTCCTTGATTTTTGCCAGCTGAGCTGCGAGATTCGTGCCTGCTCAGCTCCTTGATCTTTGCCTGCTGAGCTGAGTGATTCCTGCCTGCTCAGCTCCATGAGTATTGCCTGCTGAGCTGCATGATTGGTGTCTGCTGAGCTGCACCATTTGTGTCTGCTGAGCTGCACCATTGGTGTCTGCTGAGCTGCCCAAATTGTGTCTGCTCAGTCACGGGTGTAGAGCCTGCTGCGTCACGTGTTTAGAGTCTGCTTAACCACTTCATTACAGTTTGCTCAGCTCCTTGACGATTTCCTGCTCCTCTCCGTGATTAGTGCCCTCTTAGCCAAGTGATTAGTGCCTGCTCAGCTCTTTGATTATTGCCTCCTGAAGCACGTGATCAGTGCATGATAGCCACGTGATCAGCGCCTCTCAGTCACGTGATCAGCGCCTCTCAGTCACGTGATCAGTGCCTCTCAGTCACGTGATCAGTGCATGCTCAGTCACGTGATCAGTGCCTCTCAGTCACGTGACCAGTGCCTCTCAGTCACGTGATCAGTGCATGCTCAGTCACGTGATCAGTGCATGCTCAGCCACGTGATCAGGGCCTGCTCAGTCACGTGATCAGGGTCTGCTGAATCAAGGGATTGGCGCTTGCTCAGCTGCATGCTTAATCCCTGCTCAGCTGCCTGACTCGTGCCTGATCAGCTGTGTGATTAGTCCCTGCTCAGCTGCGTGATTAGTGCCTGCTCAAGACCGGGTTAGGAGCCGGCTGAGTGACGTGATTAGAGTCTGCTTAGCCACTTCATTACAGTCTGCTCAGCTCCATGATTATTGCCTGCTGAGCTGCGTGATTCCTGCTTGCTCAGCTCCATGATTTTTGCTTGCTGAGCTGCATAATAAGTGCCTGCTCAGTCCCCAGAGAGGAGCCGGCTGAATCACGTGATTAGAGTCTGCTTATCCAGTTCATTACAGCCTTCAGCTCCAATTATTATTGCCTGCTAAGTTGCGTGATTCCTGCCTGCTCAGGTCCGTGAGTATTGCCTGCTGAGTTGCGTGATTCCTGCCAGCTCAGCTCCATGATTATTGCCTGCTGAGCTGCGCGATTCCTGACTGCTAGCTTCTTGCTTATTGGCTGCTGTGCTGCCTGATTCCTGCCTGCTCTGCTTCTTGATTATTGCCTGCTGAGCTGCGTGATTCCTGCTTGCTCAGCTCCAGGATTATTGCCTGCGGAGCTGCGTGATTCGTGCCTGCTCAGCTCCTTGATTACTGTCTGCTGAGCTGCGTGATTCCTGCCTGCTCAGCTCCAGGAGTATTGTCTGCTGGGCTGCAAGATTCGTGTGTGCTCAGTCACGGGTGTCAAGCCTGCTGAGTCACGTGTTTAGAGTCTGCTTAGCCACTTAATGGCAGTCTGCTCAGCTCCTTGATTTTTGCCAGCTGAGCTGCGAGATTCGTGCCTGCTCAGCTCCTTGATCTTTGCCTGCTGAGCTGAGTGATTCCTGCCTGCTCAGCTCCATGAGTATTGCCTGCTGAGCTGCATGATTGGTGTCTGCTGAGCTGCACCATTGGTGTCTGCTGAGCTGCCCAAATTGTGTCTGCTCAGTCACGGGTGTAGAGCCTGCTGCGTCACGTGTTTAGAGTCTGCTTAACCACTTCATTACAGTTTGCTCAGCTCCTTGACGATTTCCTGCTCCTCTCCGTGATTAGTGCCCTCTTAGCCAAGTGATTAGTGCCTGCTCAGCTCTTTGATTGTTGCCTCCTGAAGCACGTGATCAGTGCATGATAGCCACGTGATCAGCGCCTCTCAGTCACGTGATCAGCGCCCCTCAGTCACGTGATCAGCGCCTCTCAGTCACGTGATCAGTGCCTCTCAGTCACGTGATCAGTGCATGCTCAGTCACGTGATCAGTGCCTCTCAGTCACGTGACCAGTGCCTCTCAGTCACGTGATCAGTGCATGCTCAGTCACGTGATCAGTGCATGCTCAGCCACGTGATCAGGGCCTGCTCAGTCACGTGATCAGGGTCTGCTGAATCAAGGGATTAGCGCTTGCTCAGCTGCATGCTTAATCCCTGCTCAGCTGCCTGACTCGTGCCTGATCAGCTGTGTGATTAGTCCCTGCTCAGCTGCGTGATTAGTGCCTGCTCAAGACCGGGTTAGGAGCCGGCTGAGTGACGTGATTAGAGTCTGCTTAGCCACTTCATTACAGTCTGCTCAGCTCCATGATTATTGCCTGCTAAGCTGCGTGATTCCTGCCTGCTCAGCTTCTTGATTATTGCCTGCTGAGCTGCGTGATTCCTGCTTGCTCAGCTCCATATTTATTGCCTGCTGAGCTGCGTGATTCCTGCCTGCTCAGCTTCTTGATTATTGCATGCTGAGCTGCGTGATTCCTGTTTGCTCAGCTCCATGATTATTGCCTGCTGAGCTGCGTGATTCCTGCTTGCTCAGCTCCATGATTTTTGCTTGCTGAGCTGCATAAGAAGTGCCTGCTCAGTCCCCAGAGAGGAGCCGGCTGAATCACGTGATTAGAGTCTGCTTATCCAGTTCATTACAGCATTCAGCTCCAATTATTATTGCCTGCTAAGTTGCGTGATTCCTGCCTGCTCAGGTCCGTGAGTATTGCCTGCTGAGTTGCGTGATTCCTGCCAGCTCAGCTCCATGATTATTGCCTGCTGAGCTGCGCGATTCCTGACTGCTAGCTTCTTGCTTATTGGCTGCTGAGCTGCCTGATTCCTGCCTGCTCTGCTTCTTGATTATTGCCTGCTGAGCTGCGTGATTCCTGCTTGCTCAGCTCCAGGATTATTGCCTGCGGAGCTGCGTGATTCGTGCCTGCTCAGCTCCTTGATTACTGTCTGCTGAGCTGCGTGATTCCTGCCTGCTCAGCTCCAGGAGTATTGTCTGCTGGGCTGCAAGATTCGTGTGTGCTCAGTCACGGGTGTCAAGCCTGCTGAGTCACGTGTTTAGAGTCTGCTTAGCCACTTAATGGCAGTCTGCTCAGCTCCTTGATTTTTGCCAGCTGAGCTGCGAGATTCGTGCCTGCTCAGCTCCTTGATCTTTGCCTGCTGAGCTGAGTGATTCCTGCCTGCTCAGCTCCATGAGTATTGCCTGCTGAGCTGCATGATTGGTGTCTGCTGAGCTGCACCATTGGTGTCTGCTGAGCTGCCCAAATTGTGTCTGCTCAGTCACGGGTGTAGAGCCTGCTGCGTCACGTGTTTAGAGTCTGCTGAACCACTTCATTACAGTTTGCTCAGCTCCTTGACGATTTCCTGCTCCTCTCCGTGATTAGTGCCCTCTTAGCCAAGTGATTAGTGCCTGCTCAGCTCTTTGATTATTGCCTCCTGAAGCACGTGATCAGTGCATGTTAGCCACGTGATCAGCGCCTCTCAGTCACGTGATCAGTGCCTCTCAGTCACGTGATCAGTGCATGCTCAGTCACGTGATCAGTGCCTCTCAGTCACGTGACCAGTGCCTCTCAGTCACGTGATCAGTGCATGCTCAGTCACGTGATCAGTGCATGCTCAGCCACGTGATCAGGGCCTGCTCAGTCACGTGATCAGGGTCTGCTGAATCAAGGGATTAGCGCTTGCTCAGCTGCATGCTTAATCCCTGCTCAGCTGCCTGACTCGTGCCTGATCAGCTGTGTGATTAGTCCCTGCTCAGCTGCGTGATTAGTGCCTGCTCAAGACCGGGTTAGGAGCCGGCTGAGTGACGTGATTAGAGTCTGCTTAGCCACTTCATTACAGTCTGCTCAGCTCCATGATTATTGCCTGCTAAGCTGCGTGATTCCTGCCTGCTCAGCTTCTTGATTATTGCCTGCTGAGCTGCGTGATTCCTGCTTGCTCAGCTCCATATTTATTGCCTGCTGAGCTGCGTGATTCCTGCCTGCTCAGCTTCTTGATTATTGCATGCTGAGCTGCGTGATTCCTGTTTGCTCAGCTCCATGATTATTGCCTGCTGAGCTGCGTGATTCCTGCTTGCTCAGCTCCATGATTTTTGCTTGCTGAGCTGCATAAGAAGTGCCTGCTCAGTCCCCAGAGAGGAGCCGGCTGAATCACGTGATTAGAGTCTGCTTATCCAGTTCATTACAGCCTTCAGCTCCAATTATTATTGCCTGCTAAGTTGCGTGATTCCTGCCTGCTCAGGTCCGTGAGTATTGCCTGCTGAGTTGCGTGATTCCTGCCAGCTCAGCTCCATGATTATTGCCTGCTGAGCTGCGCGATTCCTGACTGCTAGCTTCTTGCTTATTGGCTGCTGAGCTGCCTGATTCCTGCCTGCTCTGCTTCTTGATTATTGCCTGCTGAGCTGCGTGATTCCTGCTTGCTCAGCTCCAGGATTATTGCCTGCGGAGCTGCGTGATTCGTGCCTGCTCAGCTCCTTGATTACTGTCTGCTGAGCTGCGTGATTCCTGCCTGCTCAGCTCCAGGAGTATTGTCTGCTGGGCTGCAAGATTCGTGTGTGCTCAGTCACGGGTGTCAAGCCTGCTGAGTCACGTGTTTAGAGTCTGCTTAGCCACTTAATGGCAGTCTGCTCAGCTCCTTGATTTTTGCCAGCTGAGCTGCGAGATTCGTGCCTGCTCAGCTCCTTGATCTTTGCCTGCTGAGCTGAGTGATTCCTGCCTGCTCAGCTCCATGAGTATTGCCTGCTGAGCTGCATGATTGGTGTCTGCTGAGCTGCACCATTTGTGTCTGCTGAGCTGCACCATTGGTGTCTGCTGAGCTGCCCAAATTGTGTCTGCTCAGTCACGGGTGTAGAGCCTGCTGCGTCACGTGTTTAGAGTCTGCTTAACCACTTCATTACAGTTTGCTCAGCTCCTTGACGATTTCCTGCTCCTCTCCGTGATTAGTGCCCTCTTAGCCAAGTGATTAGTGCCTGCTCAGCTCTTTGATTATTGCCTCCTGAAGCACGTGATCAGTGCATGATAGCCACGTGATCAGCGCCTCTCAGTCACGTGATCAGCGCCTCTCAGTCACGTGATCAGTGCCTCTCAGTCACGTGATCAGTGCATGCTCAGTCACGTGATCAGTGCCTCTCAGTCACGTGATCAGTGCCTCTCAGTCACGTGATCAGTGCATGCTCAGTCACGTGATCAGTGCATGCTCAGCCACGTGATCAGGGCCTGCTCAGTCACGTGATCAGGGTCTGCTGAATCAAGGGATTAGCGCTTGCTCAGCTGCATGCTTAATCCCTGCTCAGCTGCCTGACTCGTGCCTGATCAGCTGTGTGATTAGTCCCTGCTCAGCTGCGTGATTAGTGCCTGCTCAAGACCGGGTTAGGAGCCGGCTGAGTGACGTGATTAGAGTCTGCTTAGCCACTTCATTACAGTCTGCTCAGCTCCATGATTATTGCCTGCTGAGCTGCGTGATTCCTGCTTGCTCAGCTCCATGATTTTTGCTTGCTGAGCTGCATAATAAGTGCCTGCTCAGTCCCCAGAGAGGAGCCGGCTGAATCACGTGATTAGAGTCTGCTTATCCAGTTCATTACAGCCTTCAGCTCCAATTATTATTGCCTGCTAAGTTGCGTGATTCCTGCCTGCTCAGGTCCGTGAGTATTGCCTGCTGAGTTGCGTGATTCCTGCCAGCTCAGCTCCATGATTATTGCCTGCTGAGCTGCGCGATTCCTGACTGCTAGCTTCTTGCTTATTGGCTGCTGAGCTGCCTGATTCCTGCCTGCTCTGCTTCTTGATTATTGCCTGCTGAGCTGCGTGATTCCTGCTTGCTCAGCTCCAGGATTATTGCCTGCTGAGCTGCGTGATTCGTGCCTGCTCAGCTCCTTGATTACTGTCTGCTGAGCTGCGTGATTCCTGCCTGCTCAGCTCCAGGAGTATTGTCTGCTGGGCTGCAAGATTCGTGTGTGCTCAGTCACGGGTGTCAAGCCTGCTGAGTCACGTGTTTAGAGTCTGCTTAGCCACTTAATGGCAGTCTGCTCAGCTCCTTGATTTTTGCCAGCTGAGCTGCGAGATTCGTGCCTGCTCAGCTCCTTGATCTTTGCCTGCTGAGCTGAGTGATTCCTGCCTGCTCAGCTCCATGAGTATTGCCTGCTGAGCTGCATGATTGGTGTCTGCTGAGCTGCACCATTGGTGTCTGCTGAGCTGCCCAAATTGTGTCTGCTCAGTCACGGGTGTAGAGCCTGCTGCGTCACGTGTTTAGAGTCTGCTTAACCACTTCATTACAGTTTGCTCAGCTCCTTGACGATTTCCTGCTCCTCTCCGTGATTAGTGCCCTCTTAGCCAAGTGATTAGTGCCTGCTCAGCTCTTTGATTATTGCCTCCTGAAGCACGTGATCAGTGCATGATAGCCACGTGATCAGCGCCTCTCAGTCACGTGATCAGCGCCCCTCAGTCACGTGATCAGCGCCTCTCAGTCACGTGATCAGTGCCTCTCAGTCACGTGATCAGTGCATGCTCAGTCACGTGATCAGTGCCTCTCAGTCACGTGATCAGTGCCTCTCAGTCACGTGATCAGTGCATGCTCAGTCACGTGATCAGTGCATGCTCAGCCACGTGATCAGGGCCTGCTCAGTCACGTGATCAGGGTCTGCTGAATCAAGGGATTAGCGCTTGCTCAGCTGCATGCTTAATCCCTGCTCAGCTGCCTGACTCGTGCCTGATCAGCTGTGTGATTAGTCCCTGCTCAGCTGCGTGATTAGTGCCTGCTCAAGACCGGGTTAGGAGCCGGCTGAGTGACGTGATTAGAGTCTGCTTAGCCACTTCATTACAGTCTGCTCAGCTCCATGATTATTGCCTGCTAAGCTGCGTGATTCCTGCCTGCTCAGCTTCTTGATTATTGCCTGCTGAGCTGCGTGATTCCTGCTTGCTCAGCTCCATATTTATTGCCTGCTGAGCTGCGTGATTCCTGCCTGCTCAGCTTCTTGATTATTGCATGCTGAGCTGCGTGATTCCTGTTTGCTCAGCTCCATGATTATTGCCTGCTGAGCTGCGTGATTCCTGCTTGCTCAGCTCCATGATTTTTGCTTGCTGAGCTGCATAATAAGTGCCTGCTCAGTCCCCAGAGAGGAGCCGGCTGAATCACGTGATTAGAGTCTGCTTATCCAGTTCATTACAGCCTTCAGCTCCAATTATTATTGCCTGCTAAGTTGCGTGATTCCTGCCTGCTCAGGTCCGTGAGTATTGCCTGCTGAGTTGCGTGATTCCTGCCAGCTCAGCTCCATGATTATTGCCTGCTGAGCTGCGCGATTCCTGACTGCTAGCTTCTTGCTTATTGGCTGCTGAGCTGCCTGATTCCTGCCTGCTCTGCTTCTTGATTATTGCCTGCTGAGCTGCGTGATTCCTGCTTGCTCAGCTCCAGGATTATTGCCTGCTGAGCTGCGTGATTCGTGACTGCTCAGCTCCTTGATTACTGTCTGCTGAGCTGCGTGATTCCTGCCTGCTCAGCTCCAGGAGTATTGTCTGCTGGGCTGCAAGATTCGTGTGTGCTCAGTCACGGGTGTCAAGCCTGCTGAGTCACGTGTTTAGAGTCTGCTTAGCCACTTAATGGCAGTCTGCTCAGCTCCTTGATTTTTGCCAGCTGAGCTGCGAGATTCGTGCCTGCTCAGCTCCTTGATCTTTGCCTGCTGAGCTGAGTGATTCCTGCCTGCTCAGCTCCATGAGTATTGCCTGCTGAGCTGCATGATTGGTGTCTGCAGAGCTGCACCATTGGTGTCTGCTGAGCTGCCCAAATTGTGTCTGCTCAGTCACGGGTGTAGAGCCTGCTGCGTCACGTGTTTAGAGTCTGCTTAACCACTTCATTACAGTTTGCTCAGCTCCTTGACGATTTCCTGCTCCTCTCCGTGATTAGTGCCCTCTTAGCCAAGTGATTAGTGCCTGCTCAGCTCTTTGATTATTGCCTCCTGAAGCACGTGATCAGTGCATGATAGCCACGTGATCAGCGCCTCTCAGTCACGTGATCAGTGCCTCTCAGTCACGTGATCAGTGCATGCTCAGTCACGTGATCAGTGCCTCTCAGTCACGTGATCAGTGCCTCTCAGTCACGTGATCAGTGCATGCTCAGTCACGTGATCAGTGCATGCTCAGCCACGTGATCAGGGCCTGCTCAGCTTCTTGATTATTGCCTGCTGAGCTGCGTGATTCCTGCTTGCTCAGCTCCATATTTATTGCCTGCTGAGCTGCGTGATTCCTGCCTGCTCAGCTTCTTGATTATTGCATGCTGAGCTGCGTGATTCCTGTTTGCTCAGCTCCATGATTATTGCCTGCTGAGCTGCGTGATTCCTGCTTGCTCAGCTCCATGATTTTTGCTTGCTGAGCTGCATAATAAGTGCCTGCTCAGTCCCCAGAGAGGAGCCGGCTGAATCACGTGATTAGAGTCTGCTTATCCAGTTCATTACAGCCTTCAGCTCCAATTATTATTGCCTGCTAAGTTGCGTGATTCCTGCCTGCTCAGGTCCGTGAGTATTGCCTGCTGAGTTGCGTGATTCCTGCCAGCTCAGCTCCATGATTATTGCCTGCTGAGCTGCGCGATTCCTGACTGCTAGCTTCTTGCTTATTGGCTGCTGAGCTGCCTGATTCCTGCCTGCTCTGCTTCTTGATTATTGCCTGCTGAGCTGCGTGATTCCTGCTTGCTCAGCTCCAGGATTATTGCCTGCTGAGCTGCGTGATTCGTGCCTGCTCAGCTCCTTGATTACTGTCTGCTGAGCTGCGTGATTCCTGCCTGCTCAGCTCCAGGAGTATTGTCTGCTGGGCTGCAAGATTCGTGTGTGCTCAGTCACGGGTGTCAAGCCTGCTGAGTCACGTGTTTAGAGTCTGCTTAGCCACTTAATGGCAGTCTGCTCAGCTCCTTGATTTTTGCCAGCTGAGCTGCGAGATTCGTGCCTGCTCAGCTCCTTGATCTTTGCCTGCTGAGCTGAGTGATTCCTGCCTGCTCAGCTCCATGAGTATTGCCTGCTGAGCTGCATGATTGGTGTCTGCTGAGCTGCACCATTGGTGTCTGCTGAGCTGCCCAAATTGTGTCTGCTCAGTCACGGGTGTAGAGCCTGCTGCGTCACGTGTTTAGAGTCTGCTTAACCACTTCATTACAGTTTGCTCAGCTCCTTGACGATTTCCTGCTCCTCTCCGTGATTAGTGCCCTCTTAGCCAAGTGATTAGTGCCTGCTCAGCTCTTTGATTATTGCCTCCTGAAGCACGTGATCAGTGCATGATAGCCACGTGATCAGCGCCCTCAGTCACGTGATCAGCGCCTCTCAGTCACGTGATCAGTGCCTCTCAGTCACGTGATCAGTGCATGCTCAGTCACGTGATCAGTGCCTCTCAGTCACGTGACCAGTGCCTCTCAGTCACGTGATCAGTGCCTGCTCAGTCACGTGATCAGTGCATGCTCAGCCACGTGATCAGGGCCTGCTCAGTCACGTGATCAGGGTCTGCTGAATCAAGGGATTAGCGCTTGCTCAGCTGCATGCTTAATCCCTGCTCAGCTGCCTGACTCGTGCCTGATCAGCTGTGTGATTAGTCCCTGCTCAGCTGCGTGATTAGTGCCTGCTCAAGACCGGGTTAGGAGCCGGCTGAGTGACGTGATTAGAGTCTGCTTAGCCACTTCATTACAGTCTGCTCAGCTCCATGATTATTGCCTGCTGAGCTGCGTGATTCCTGCTTGCTCAGCTCCATGATTTTTGCTTGCTGAGCTGCATAATAAGTGCCTGCTCAGTCCCCAGAGAGGAGCCGGCTGAATCACGTGATTAGAGTCTGCTTATCCAGTTCATTACAGCATTCAGCTCCAATTATTATTGCCTGCTAAGTTGCGTGATTCCTGCCTGCTCAGGTCCGTGAGTATTGCCTGCTGAGTTGCGTGATTCCTGCCAGCTCAGCTCCATGATTATTGCCTGCTGAGCTGCGCGATTCCTGACTGCTAGCTTCTTGCTTATTGGCTGCTGAGCTGCCTGATTCCTGCCTGCTCTGCTTCTTGATTATTGCCTGCTGAGCTGCGTGATTCCTGCTTGCTCAGCTCCAGGATTATTGCCTGCGGAGCTGCGTGATTCGTGCCTGCTCAGCTCCTTGATTACTGTCTGCTGAGCTGCGTGATTCCTGCCTGCTCAGCTCCAGGAGTATTGTCTGCTGGGCTGCAAGATTCGTGTGTGCTCAGTCACGGGTGTCAAGCCTGCTGAGTCACGTGTTTAGAGTCTGCTTAGCCACTTAATGGCAGTCTGCTCAGCTCCTTGATTTTTGCCAGCTGAGCTGCGAGATTCGTGCCTGCTCAGCTCCTTGATCTTTGCCTGCTGAGCTGAGTGATTCCTGCCTGCTCAGCTCCATGAGTATTGCCTGCTGAGCTGCATGATTGGTGTCTGCTGAGCTGAACCATTTGTGTCTGCTGAGCTGCACCATTGGTGTCTGCTGAGCTGCCCAAATTGTGTCTGCTCAGTCACCGGTGTAGAGCCTGCTGCGTCACGTGTTTAGAGTCTGCTTAACCACTTCATTACAGTTTGCTCAGCTCCTTGACGATTTCCTGCTCCTCTCCGTGATTAGTGCCCTCTTAGCCAAGTGATTAGTGCCTGCTCAGCTCTTTGATTATTGCCTCCTGAAGCACGTGATCAGTGCATGATAGCCACGTGATCAGCGCCTCTCAGTCACGTGATCAGCGCCCCTCAGTCACGTGATCAGCGCCTCTCAGTCACGTGATCAGTGCCTCTCAGTCACGTGATCAGTGCATGCTCAGTCACGTGATCAGTGCCTCTCAGTCACGTGACCAGTGCCTCTCAGTCACGTGATCAGTGCATGCTCAGTCACGTGATCAGTGCATGCTCAGCCACGTGATCAGGGCCTGCTCAGTCACGTGATCAGGGTCTGCTGAATCAAGGGATTAGCGCTTGCTCAGCTGCATGCTTAATCCCTGCTCAGCTGCCTGACTCGTGCCTGATCAGCTGTGTGATTAGTCCCTGCTCAGCTGCGTGATTAGTGCCTGCTCAAGACCGGGTTAGGAGCCGGCTGAGTGACGTGATTAGAGTCTGCTTAGCCACTTCATTACAGTCTGCTCAGCTCCATGATTATTGCCTGCTAAGCTGCGTGATTCCTGCCTGCTCAGCTTCTTGATTATTGCCTGCTGAGCTGCGTGATTCCTGCTTGCTCAGCTCCATATTTATTGCCTGCTGAGCTGCGTGATTCCTGCCTGCTCAGCTTCTTGATTATTGCATGCTGAGCTGCGTGATTCCTGTTTGCTCAGCTCCATGATTATTGCCTGCTGAGCTGCGTGATTCCTGCTTGCTCAGCTCCATGATTTTTGCTTGCTGAGCTGCATAAGAAGTGCCTGCTCAGTCCCCAGAGAGGAGCCGGCTGAATCACGTGATTAGAGTCTGCTTATCCAGTTCATTACAGCCTTCAGCTCCAATTATTATTGCCTGCTAAGTTGCGTGATTCCTGCCTGCTCAGGTCCGTGAGTATTGCCTGCTGAGTTGCGTGATTCCTGCCAGCTCAGCTCCATGATTATTGCCTGCTGAGCTGCGCGATTCCTGACTGCTAGCTTCTTGCTTATTGGCTGCTGAGCTGCCTGATTCCTGCCTGCTCTGCTTCTTGATTATTGCCTGCTGAGCTGCGTGATTCCTGCTTGCTCAGCTCCAGGATTATTGCCTGCGGAGCTGCGTGATTCGTGCCTGCTCAGCTCCTTGATTACTGTCTGCTGAGCTGCGTGATTCCTGCCTGCTCAGCTCCAGGAGTATTGTCTGCTGGGCTGCAAGATTCGTGTGTGCTCAGTCACGGGTGTCAAGCCTGCTGAGTCACGTGTTTAGAGTCTGCTTAGCCACTTAATGGCAGTCTGCTCAGCTCCTTGATTTTTGCCAGCTGAGCTGCGAGATTCGTGCCTGCTCAGCTCCTTGATCTTTGCCTGCTGAGCTGAGTGATTCCTGCCTGCTCAGCTCCATGAGTATTGCCTGCTGAGCTGCATGATTGGTGTCTGCTGAGCTGCACCATTGGTGTCTGCTGAGCTGCCCAAATTGTGTCTGCTCAGTCACGGGTGTAGAGCCTGCTGCGTCACGTGTTTAGAGTCTGCTTAACCACTTCATTACAGTTTGCTCAGCTCCTTGACGATTTCCTGCTCCTCTCCGTGATTAGTGCCCTCTTAGCCAAGTGATTAGTGCCTGCTCAGCTCTTTGATTATTGCCTCCTGAAGCACGTGATCAGTGCATGATAGCCACGTGATCAGCGCCTCTCAGTCACGTGATCAGCGCCTCTCAGTCACGTGATCAGTGCCTCTCAGTCACGTGATCAGTGCATGCTCAGTCACGTGATCAGTGCCTCTCAGTCACGTGACCAGTGCCTCTCAGTCACGTGATCAGTGCCTGCTCAGTCACGTGATCAGTGCATGCTCAGCCACGTGATCAGGGCCTGCTCAGTCACGTGATCAGGGTCTGCTGAATCAAGGGATTAGCGCTTGCTCAGCTGCATGCTTAATCCCTGCTCAGCTGCCTGACTCGTGCCTGATCAGCTGTGTGATTAGTCCCTGCTCAGCTGCGTGATTAGTGCCTGCTCAAGACCGGGTTAGGAGCCGGCTGAGTGACGTGATTAGAGTCTGCTTAGCCACTTCATTACAGTCTGCTCAGCTCCATGATTATTGCCTGCTGAGCTGCGTGATTCCTGCTTGCTCAGCTCCATGATTTTTGCTTGCTGAGCTGCATAATAAGTGCCTGCTCAGTCCCCAGAGAGGAGCCGGCTGAATCACGTGATTAGAGTCTGCTTATCCAGTTCATTACAGCCTTCAGCTCCAATTATTATTGCCTGCTAAGTTGCGTGATTCCTGCCTGCTCAGGTCCGTGAGTATTGCCTGCTGAGTTGCGTGATTCCTGCCAGCTCAGCTCCATGATTATTGCCTGCTGAGCTGCGCGATTCCTGACTGCTAGCTTCTTGCTTATTGGCTGCTGAGCTGCCTGATTCCTGCCTGCTCTGCTTCTTGATTATTGCCTGCTGAGCTGCGTGATTCCTGCTTGCTCAGCTCCAGGATTATTGCCTGCGGAGCTGCGTGATTCGTGCCTGCTCAGCTCCTTGATTACTGTCTGCTGAGCTGCGTGATTCCTGCCTGCTCAGCTCCAGGAGTATTGTCTGCTGGGCTGCAAGATTCGTGTGTGCTCAGTCACGGGTGTCAAGCCTGCTGAGTCACGTGTTTAGAGTCTGCTTAGCCACTTAATGGCAGTCTGCTCAGCTCCTTGATTTTTGCCAGCTGAGCTGCGAGATTCGTGCCTGCTCAGCTCCTTGATCTTTGCCTGCTGAGCTGAGTGATTCCTGCCTGCTCAGCTCCATGAGTATTGCCTGCTGAGCTGCATGATTGGTGTCTGCTGAGCTGAACCATTTGTGTCTGCTGAGCTGCACCATTGGTGTCTGCTGAGCTGCCCAAATTGTGTCTGCTCAGTCACCGGTGTAGAGCCTGCTGCGTCACGTGTTTAGAGTCTGCTTAACCACTTCATTACAGTTTGCTCAGCTCCTTGACGATTTCCTGCTCCTCTCCGTGATTAGTGCCCTCTTAGCCAAGTGATTAGTGCCTGCTCAGCTCTTTGATTATTGCCTCCTGAAGCACGTGATCAGTGCATGATAGCCACGTGATCAGCGCCTCTCAGTCACGTGATCAGCGCCCCTCAGTCACGTGATCAGCGCCTCTCAGTCACGTGATCAGTGCCTCTCAGTCACGTGATCAGTGCATGCTCAGCCACGTGATCAGTGCCTGCTCAGACACGTGATCAGGGTCTGCTGAATCAAGGGATTAGCGCTTGCTCAGCTGCATGCTTAATCCCTGCTCAGCTGCCTGACTCGTGCCTGATCAGCTGTGTGATTAGTCCCTGCTCAGCTGCGTGATTAGTGCCTGCTCAAGACCGGGTTAGGAGCCGGCTGAGTGACGTGATTAGAGTCTGCTTAGCCACTTCATTACAGTCTGCTCAGCTCCATGATTATTGCCTGCTAAGCTGCGTGATTCCTGCCTGCTCAGCTTCTTGATTATTGCCTGCTGAGCTGCGTGATTCCTGCTTGCTCAGCTCCATATTTATTGCCTGCTGAGCTGCGTGATTCCTGCCTGCTCAGCTTCTTGATTATTGCATGCTGAGCTGCGTGATTCCTGTTTGCTCAGCTCCATGATTATTGCCTGCTGAGCTGCGTGATTCCTGCTTGCTCAGCTCCATGATTTTTGCTTGCTGAGCTGCATAAGAAGTGCCTGCTCAGTCCCCAGAGAGGAGCCGGCTGAATCACGTGATTAGAGTCTGCTTATCCAGTTCATTACAGCCTTCAGCTCCAATTATTATTGCCTGCTAAGTTGCGTGATTCCTGCCTGCTCAGGTCCGTGAGTATTGCCTGCTGAGTTGCGTGATTCCTGCCAGCTCAGCTCCATGATTATTGCCTGCTGAGCTGCGCGATTCCTGACTGCTAGCTTCTTGCTTATTGGCTGCTGAGCTGCCTGATTCCTGCCTGCTCTGCTTCTTGATTATTGCCTGCTGAGCTGCGTGATTCCTGCTTGCTCAGCTCCAGGATTATTGCCTGCGGAGCTGCGTGATTCGTGCCTGCTCAGCTCCTTGATTACTGTCTGCTGAGCTGCGTGATTCCTGCCTGCTCAGCTCCAGGAGTATTGTCTGCTGGGCTGCAAGATTCGTGTGTGCTCAGTCACGGGTGTCAAGCCTGCTGAGTCACGTGTTTAGAGTCTGCTTAGCCACTTAATGGCAGTCTGCTCAGCTCCTTGATTTTTGCCAGCTGAGCTGCGAGATTCGTGCCTGCTCAGCTCCTTGATCTTTGCCTGCTGAGCTGAGTGATTCCTGCCTGCTCAGCTCCATGAGTATTGCCTGCTGAGCTGCATGATTGGTGTCTGCTGAGCTGCACCATTGGTGTCTGCTGAGCTGCCCAAATTGTGTCTGCTCAGTCACGGGTGTAGAGCCTGCTGCGTCACGTGTTTAGAGTCTGCTTAACCACTTCATTACAGTTTGCTCAGCTCCTTGACGATTTCCTGCTCCTCTCCGTGATTAGTGCCCTCTTAGCCAAGTGATTAGTGCCTGCTCAGCTCTTTGATTATTGCCTCCTGAAGCACGTGATCAGTGCATGATAGCCACGTGATCAGCGCCCCTCAGTCACGTGATCAGCGCCTCTCAGTCACGTGATCAGTGCCTCTCAGTCACGTGATCAGTGCATGCTCAGTCACGTGATCAGTGCCTCTCAGTCACGTGACCAGTGCCTCTCAGTCACGTGATCAGTGCCTGCTCAGTCACGTGATCAGTGCATGCTCAGCCACGTGATCAGGGCCTGCTCAGTCACGTGATCAGGGTCTGCTGAATCAAGGGATTAGCGCTTGCTCAGCTGCATGCTTAATCCCTGCTCAGCTGCCTGACTCGTGCCTGATCAGCTGTGTGATTAGTCCCTGCTCAGCTGCGTGATTAGTGCCTGCTCAAGACCGGGTTAGGAGCCGGCTGAGTGACGTGATTAGAGTCTGCTTAGCCACTTCATTACAGTCTGCTCAGCTCCATGATTATTGCCTGCTGAGCTGCGTGATTCCTGCTTGCTCAGCTCCATGATTTTTGCTTGCTGAGCTGCATAATAAGTGCCTGCTCAGTCCCCAGAGAGGAGCCGGCTGAATCACGTGATTAGAGTCTGCTTATCCAGTTCATTACAGCATTCAGCTCCAATTATTATTGCCTGCTAAGTTGCGTGATTCCTGCCTGCTCAGGTCCGTGAGTATTGCCTGCTGAGTTGCGTGATTCCTGCCAGCTCAGCTCCATGATTATTGCCTGCTGAGCTGCGCGATTCCTGACTGCTAGCTTCTTGCTTATTGGCTGCTGAGCTGCCTGATTCCTGCCTGCTCTGCTTCTTGATTATTGCCTGCTGAGCTGCGTGATTCCTGCTTGCTCAGCTCCAGGATTATTGCCTGCGGAGCTGCGTGATTCGTGCCTGCTCAGCTCCTTGATTACTGTCTGCTGAGCTGCGTGATTCCTGCCTGCTCAGCTCCAGGAGTATTGTCTGCTGGGCTGCAAGATTCGTGTGTGCTCAGTCACGGGTGTCAAGCCTGCTGAGTCACGTGTTTAGAGTCTGCTTAGCCACTTAATGGCAGTCTGCTCAGCTCCTTGATTTTTGCCAGCTGAGCTGCGAGATTCGTGCCTGCTCAGCTCCTTGATCTTTGCCTGCTGAGCTGAGTGATTCCTGCCTGCTCAGCTCCATGAGTATTGCCTGCTGAGCTGCATGATTGGTGTCTGCTGAGCTGAACCATTTGTGTCTGCTGAGCTGCACCATTGGTGTCTGCTGAGCTGCCCAAATTGTGTCTGCTCAGTCACCGGTGTAGAGCCTGCTGCGTCACGTGTTTAGAGTCTGCTTAACCACTTCATTACAGTTTGCTCAGCTCCTTGACGATTTCCTGCTCCTCTCCGTGATTAGTGCCCTCTTAGCCAAGTGATTAGTGCCTGCTCAGCTCTTTGATTATTGCCTCCTGAAGCACGTGATCAGTGCATGATAGCCACGTGATCAGCGCCTCTCAGTCACGTGATCAGCGCCCCTCAGTCACGTGATCAGCGCCTCTCAGTCACGTGATCAGTGCCTCTCAGTCACGTGATCAGTGCATGCTCAGTCACGTGATCAGTGCCTCTCAGTCACGTGACCAGTGCCTCTCAGTCACGTGATCAGTGCATGCTCAGTCACGTGATCAGTGCATGCTCAGCCACGTGATCAGGGCCTGCTCAGTCACGTGATCAGGGTCTGCTGAATCAAGGGATTAGCGCTTGCTCAGCTGCATGCTTAATCCCTGCTCAGCTGCCTGACTCGTGCCTGATCAGCTGTGTGATTAGTCCCTGCTCAGCTGCGTGATTAGTGCCTGCTCAAGACCGGGTTAGGAGCCGGCTGAGTGACGTGATTAGAGTCTGCTTAGCCACTTCATTACAGTCTGCTCAGCTCCATGATTATTGCCTGCTAAGCTGCGTGATTCCTGCCTGCTCAGCTTCTTGATTATTGCCTGCTGAGCTGCGTGATTCCTGCTTGCTCAGCTCCATATTTATTGCCTGCTGAGCTGCGTGATTCCTGCCTGCTCAGCTTCTTGATTATTGCATGCTGAGCTGCGTGATTCCTGTTTGCTCAGCTCCATGATTATTGCCTGCTGAGCTGCGTGATTCCTGCTTGCTCAGCTCCATGATTTTTGCTTGCTGAGCTGCATAAGAAGTGCCTGCTCAGTCCCCAGAGAGGAGCCGGCTGAATCACGTGATTAGAGTCTGCTTATCCAGTTCATTACAGCCTTCAGCTCCAATTATTATTGCCTGCTAAGTTGCGTGATTCCTGCCTGCTCAGGTCCGTGAGTATTGCCTGCTGAGTTGCGTGATTCCTGCCAGCTCAGCTCCATGATTATTGCCTGCTGAGCTGCGCGATTCCTGACTGCTAGCTTCTTGCTTATTGGCTGCTGAGCTGCCTGATTCCTGCCTGCTCTGCTTCTTGATTATTGCCTGCTGAGCTGCGTGATTCCTGCTTGCTCAGCTCCAGGATTATTGCCTGCGGAGCTGCGTGATTCGTGCCTGCTCAGCTCCTTGATTACTGTCTGCTGAGCTGCGTGATTCCTGCCTGCTCAGCTCCAGGAGTATTGTCTGCTGGGCTGCAAGATTCGTGTGTGCTCAGTCAGTCAAGCCTGCTGAGTCACGTGTTTAGAGTCTGCTTAGCCACTTAATGGCAGTCTGCTCAGCTCCTTGATTTTTGCCAGCTGAGCTGCGAGATTCGTGCCTGCTCAGCTCCTTGATCTTTGCCTGCTGAGCTGAGTGATTCCTGCCTGCTCAGCTCCATGAGTATTGCCTGCTGAGCTGCATGATTGGTGTCTGCTGAGCTGCACCATTGGTGTCTGCTGAGCTGCCCAAATTGTGTCTGCTCAGTCACGGGTGTAGAGCCTGCTGCGTCACGTGTTTAGAGTCTGCTTAACCACTTCATTACAGTTTGCTCAGCTCCTTGACGATTTCCTGCTCCTCTCCGTGATTAGTGCCCTCTTAGCCAAGTGATTAGTGCCTGCTCAGCTCTTTGATTATTGCCTCCTGAAGCACGTGATCAGTGCATGATAGCCACGTGATCAGCGCCTCTCAGTCACGTGATCAGCGCCCCTCAGTCACGTGATCAGCGCCTCTCAGTCACGTGATCAGTGCCTCTCAGTCACGTGATCAGTGCATGCTCAGTCACGTGATCAGTGCCTCTCAGTCACGTGATCAGTGCCTCTCAGTCACGTGATCAGTGCATGCTCAGTCACGTGATCAGTGCATGCTCAGCCACGTGATCAGGGCCTGCTCAGTCACGTGATCAGGGTCTGCTGAATCAAGGGATTAGCGCTTGCTCAGCTGCATGCTTAATCCCTGCTCAGCTGCCTGACTCGTGCCTGATCAGCTGTGTGATTAGTCCCTGCTCAGCTGCGTGATTAGTGCCTGCTCAAGACCGGGATAGGAGCCGGCTGAGTGACGTGATTAGAGTCTGCTTAGCCACTTCATTACAGTCTGCTCAGCTCCATGATTATTGCCTGCTAAGCTGCGTGATTCCTGCCTGCTCAGCTTCTTGATTATTGCCTGCTGAGCTGCGTGATTCCTGCTTGCTCAGCTCCATATTTATTGCCTGCTGAGCTGCGTGATTCCTGCCTGCTCAGCTTCTTGATTATTGCATGCTGAGCTGCGTGATTCCTGTTTGCTCAGCTCCATGATTATTGCCTGCTGAGCTGCGTGATTCCTGCTTGCTCAGCTCCATGATTTTTGCTTGCTGAGCTGCATAAGAAGTGCCTGCTCAGTCCCCAGAGAGGAGCCGGCTGAATCACGTGATTAGAGTCTGCTTATCCAGTTCATTACAGCCTTCAGCTCCAATTATTATTGCCTGCTAAGTTGCGTGATTCCTGCCTGCTCAGGTCCGTGAGTATTGCCTGCTGAGTTGCGTGATTCCTGCCAGCTCAGCTCCATGATTATTGCCTGCTGAGCTGCGCGATTCCTGACTGCTAGCTTCTTGCTTATTGGCTGCTGAGCTGCCTGATTCCTGCCTGCTCTGCTTCTTGATTATTGCCTGCTGAGCTGCGTGATTCCTGCTTGCTCAGCTCCAGGATTATTGCCTGCGGAGCTGCGTGATTCGTGCCTGCTCAGCTCCTTGATTACTGTCTGCTGAGCTGCGTGATTCCTGCCTGCTCAGCTCCAGGAGTATTGTCTGCTGGGCTGCAAGATTCGTGTGTGCTCAGTCACGGGTGTCAAGCCTGCTGAGTCACGTGTTTAGAGTCTGCTTAGCCACTTAATGGCAGTCTGCTCAGCTCCTTGATTTTTGACAGCTGAGCTGCGAGATTCGTGCCTGCTCAGCTCCTTGATCTTTGCCTGCTGAGCTGAGTGATTCCTGCCTGCTCAGCTCCATGAGTATTGCCTGCTGAGCTGCATGATTGGTGTCTGCTGAGCTGCACCATTGGTGTCTGCTGAGCTGCCCAAATTGTGTCTGCTCAGTCACGGGTGTAGAGCCTGCTGCGTCACGTGTTTAGAGTCTGCTTAACCACTTCATTACAGTTTGCTCAGCTCCTTGACGATTTCCTGCTCCTCTCCGTGATTAGTGCCCTCTTAGCCAAGTGATTAGTGCCTGCTCAGCTCTTTGATTATTGCCTCCTGAAGCACGTGATCAGTGCATGATAGCCACGTGATCAGCGCCTCTCAGTCACGTGATCAGCGCCCCTCAGTCACGTGATCAGCGCCTCTCAGTCACGTGATCAGTGCCTCTCAGTCACGTGATCAGTGCATGCTCAGTCACGTGATCAGTGCCTCTCAGTCACGTGATCAGTGCCTCTCAGTCACGTGATCAGTGCATGCTCAGTCACGTGATCAGTGCATGCTCAGCCACGTGATCAGGGCCTGCTCAGTCACGTGATCAGGGTCTGCTGAATCAAGGGATTAGCGCTTGCTCAGCTGCATGCTTAATCCCTGCTCAGCTGCCTGACTCGTGCCTGATCAGCTGTGTGATTAGTCCCTGCTCAGCTGCGTGATTAGTGCCTGCTCAAGACCGGGATAGGAGCCGGCTGAGTGACGTGATTAGAGTCTGCTTAGCCACTTCATTACAGTCTGCTCAGCTCCATGATTATTGCCTGCTAAGCTGCGTGATTCCTGCCTGCTCAGCTTCTTGATTATTGCCTGCTGAGCTGCGTGATTCCTGCTTGCTCAGCTCCATATTTATTGCCTGCTGAGCTGCGTGATTCCTGCCTGCTCAGCTTCTTGATTATTGCATGCTGAGCTGCGTGATTCCTGTTTGCTCAGCTCCATGATTATTGCCTGCTGAGCTGCGTGATTCCTGCTTGCTCAGCTCCATGATTTTTGCTTGCTGAGCTGCATAAGAAGTGCCTGCTCAGTCCCCAGAGAGGAGCCGGCTGAATCACGTGATTAGAGTCTGCTTATCCAGTTCATTACAGCCTTCAGCTCCAATTATTATTGCCTGCTAAGTTGCGTGATTCCTGCCTGCTCAGGTCCGTGAGTATTGCCTGCTGAGTTGCGTGATTCCTGCCAGCTCAGCTCCATGATTATTGCCTGCTGAGCTGCGCGATTCCTGACTGCTAGCTTCTTGCTTATTGGCTGCTGAGCTGCCTGATTCCTGCCTGCTCTGCTTCTTGATTATTGCCTGCTGAGCTGCGTGATTCCTGCTTGCTCAGCTCCAGGATTATTGCCTGCGGAGCTGCGTGATTCGTGCCTGCTCAGCTCCTTGATTACTGTCTGCTGAGCTGCGTGATTCCTGCCTGCTCAGCTCCAGGAGTATTGTCTGCTGGGCTGCAAGATTCGTGTGTGCTCAGTCACGGGTGTCAAGCCTGCTGAGTCACGTGTTTAGAGTCTGCTTAGCCACTTAATGGCAGTCTGCTCAGCTCCTTGATTTTTGCCAGCTGAGCTGCGAGATTCGTGCCTGCTCAGCTCCTTGATCTTTGCCTGCTGAGCTGAGTGATTCCTGCCTGCTCAGCTCCATGAGTATTGCCTGCTGAGCTGCATGATTGGTGTCTGCTGAGCTGCACCATTGTGTCTGCTGAGCTGCACCATTGGTGTCTGCTGAGCTGCCCAAATTGTGTCTGCTCAGTCACGGGTGTAGAGCCTGCTGCGTCACGTGTTTAGAGTCTGCTTAACCACTTCATTACAGTTTGCTCAGCTCCTTGACGATTTCCTGCTCCTCTCCGTGATTAGTGCCCTCTTAGCCAAGTGATTAGTGCCTGCTCAGCTCTTTGATTATTGCCTCCTGAAGCACGTGATCAGTGCATGATAGCCACGTGATCAGCGCCTCTCAGTCACGTGATCAGCGTCCCTCAGTCACGTGATCAGTGCCTCTCAGTCACGTGATCAGTGCCTCTCAGTCACGTGATCAGTGCATGCTCAGTCACGTGATCAGTGCATGCTCAGCCACGTGATCAGGGCCTGCTCAGTCACGTGATCAGGGTCTGCTGAATCAAGGGATTAGCGCTTGCTCAGCTGCATGCTTAATCCCTGCTCAGCTGCCTGACTCGTGCCTGATCAGCTGTGTGATTAGTCCCTGCTCAGCTGCGTGATTAGTGCCTGCTCAAGACCGGGTTAGGAGCCGGCTGAGTGACGTGATTAGAGTCTGCTTAGCCACTTCATTACAGTCTGCTCAGCTCCATGATTATTGCCTGCTAAGCTGCGTGATTCCTGCC
This sequence comes from Bos javanicus, assembly GCF_032452875.1. Classification (NCBI taxonomy): domain Eukaryota; kingdom Metazoa; phylum Chordata; class Mammalia; order Artiodactyla; family Bovidae; genus Bos; species Bos javanicus. The sequence continues at coordinate 117,125 of NW_026894070.1, read as the reverse complement.
TGCTCAGCTTCTTGATTATTGCCTGCTGAGCTGCGTGATTCCTGCTTGCTCAGCTCCATATTTATTGCCTGCTGAGCTGCGTGATTCCTGGCTGCTCAGCTTCTTGATTATTGCATGCTGAGCTGCGTGATTCCTGTTTGCTCAGCTCCATGATTATTGCCTGCTGAGCTGCGTGATTCCTGCTTGCTCAGCTCCATGATTTTTGCTTGCTGAGCTGCATAATAAGTGCCTGCTCAGTCCCCAGAGAGGAGCCGGCTGAATCACGTGATTAGAGTCTGCTTATCCAGTTCATTACAGCCTTCAGCTCCAATTATTATTGCCTGCTAAGTTGCGTGATTCCTGCCTGCTCAGGTCCGTGAGTATTGCCTGCTGAGTTGCGTGATTCCTGCCAGCTCAGCTCCATGATTATTGCCTGCTGAGCTGCGCGATTCCTGACTGCTAGCTTCTTGCTTATTGGCTGCTGAGCTGCCTGATTCCTGCCTGCTCTGCTTCTTGATTATTGCCTGCTGAGCTGCGTGATTCCTGCTTGCTCAGCTCCAGGATTATTGCCTGCTGAGCTGCGTGATTCGTGCCTGCTCAGCTCCTTGATTACTGTCTGCTGAGCTGCGTGATTCCTGCCTGCTCAGCTCCAGGAGTATTGTCTGCTGGGCTGCAAGATTCGTGTGTGCTCAGTCACGGGTGTCAAGCCTGCTGAGTCACGTGTTTAGAGTCTGCTTAGCCACTTAATGGCAGTCTGCTCAGCTCCTTGATTTTTGCCAGCTGAGCTGCGAGATTCGTGCCTGCTCAGCTCCTTGATCTTTGCCTGCTGAGCTGAGTGATTCCTGCCTGCTCAGCTCCATGAGTATTTCCTGCTGAGCTGCATGATTGGTGCCTGCTGAGCTGCACCATTTGTGTCTGCTGAGCTGCACCATTGGTGTCTGCTGAGCTGCCCAAATTGTGTCTGCTCAGTCACGGGTGTAGAGCCTGCTGCGTCACGTGTTTAGAGTCTGCTTAACCACTTCATTACAGTTTGCTCAGCTCCTTGACGATTTCCTGCTCCTCTCCGTGATTAGTGCCCTCTTAGCCAAGTGATTAGTGCCTGCTCAGCTCTTTGATTATTGCCTCCTGAAGCACGTGATCAGTGCATGATAGCCACGTGATCAGCGACTCTCAGTCACGTGATCAGCGCCCCTCAGTCACGTGATCAGCGCCTCTCAGTCAAGTGATCAGTGCCTCTCAGTCACGTGATCAGTGCATGCTCAGTCACGTGATCAGTGCCTCTCAGTCACGTGATCAGTGCATGCTCAGTCACGTGATCAGGGCATGCTCAGCCACGTGATCAGGGCCTGCTCAGTCACGTGATCAGGGTCTGCTGAATCAAGGGATTAGCGCTTGCTCAGCTGCATGCTTAATCCCTTCTCAGCTGCCTGACTCGTGCCTGATCAGCTGTGTGATTAGTCCCTGCTCAGCTGCGTGATTAGTGCCTGCTCAAGACCGGGTTAGGAGCCGGCTGAGTGACGTGATTAGAGTCTGCTTAGCCACTTCATTACAGTCTGCTCAGCTCCATGATTATTGCCTGCTAAGCTGCGTGATTCCTGCCTGCTCAGCTTCTTGATTATTGCCTGCTGAGCTGCGTGATTCCTGCTTGCTCAGCTCCATATTTATTGCCTGCTGAGCTGCGTGATTCCTGCCTGCTCAGCTTCTTGATTATTGCATGCTGAGCTGCGTGATTCCTGTTTGCTCAGCTCCATGATTATTGCCTGCTGAGCTGCGTGATTCCTGCTTGCTCAGCTCCATGATTTTTGCTTGCTGAGCTGCATAATAAGTGCCTGCTCAGTCCCCAGAGAGGAGCCGGCTGAATCACGTGATTAGAGTCTGCTTATCCAGTTCATTACAGCCTTCAGCTCCAATTATTATTGCCTGCTAAGTTGCGTGATTCCTGCCTGCTCAGGTCCGTGAGTATTGCCTGCTGAGTTGCGTGATTCCTGCCAGCTCAGCTCCATGATTATTGCCTGCTGAGCTGCGCGATTCCTGACTGCTAGCTTCTTGCTTATTGGCTGCTGAGCTGCCTGATTCCTGCCTGCTCTGCTTCTTGATTATTGCCTGCTGAGCTGCGTGATTCCTGCTTGCTCAGCTCCAGGATTATTGCCTGCGGAGCTGCGTGATTCGTGCCTGCTCAGCTCCTTGATTACTGTCTGCTGAGCTGCGTGATTCCTGCCTGCTCAGCTCCAGGAGTATTGTCTGCTGGGCTGCAAGATTCGTGTGTGCTCAGTCACGGGTGTCAAGCCTGCTGAGTCACGTGTTTAGAGTCTGCTTAGCCACTTAATGGCAGTCTGCTCAGCTCCTTGATTTTTGCCAGCTGAGCTGCGAGATTCGTGCCTGCTCAGCTCCTTGATCTTTGCCTGCTGAGCTGAGTGATTCCTGCCTGCTCAGCTCCATGAGTATTGCCTGCTGAGCTGCATGATTGGTGTCTGCTGAGCTGCATCATTTGTGTCTGCTGAGCTGCACCATTGGTGTCTGCTGAGCTGCCCAAATTGTGTCTGCTCAGTCACGGGTGTAGAGCCTGCTGCGTCACGTGTTTAGAGTCTGCTTAACCACTTCATTACAGTTTGCTCAGCTCCTTGACGATTTCCTGCTCCTCTCCGTGATTAGTGCCCTCTTAGCCAAGTGATTAGTGCCTGCTCAGCTCTTTGATTATTGCCTCCTGAAGCACGTGATCAGTGCATGATAGCCACGTGATCAGCGCCTCTCAGTCACGTGATCAGCGCCCCTCAGTCACGTGATCAGCGCCTCTCAGTCACGTGATCAGTGCCTCTCAGTCACGTGATCAGTGCATGCTCAGTCACGTGATCAGTGCCTCTCAGTCACGTGATCAGTGCCTCTCAGTCACGTGATCAGTGCATGCTCAGTCACGTGATCAGTGCATGCTCAGCCACGTGATCAGGGCCTGCTCAGTCACGTGATCAGGGTCTGCTGAATCAAGGGATTAGCGCTTGCTCAGCTGCATGCTTAATCCCTGCTCAGCTGCCTGACTCGTGCCTGATCAGCTGTGTGATTAGTCCCTGCTCAGCTGCGTGATTAGTGCCTGCTCAAGACCGGGTTAGGAGCCGGCTGAGTGACGTGATTAGAGTCTGCTTAGCCACTTCATTACAGTCTGCTCAGCTCCATGATTATTGCCTGCTAAGCTGCGTGATTCCTGCCTGCTCAGCTTCTTGATTATTGCCTGCTGAGCTGCGTGATTCCTGCTTGCTCAGCTCCATATTTATTGCCTGCTGAGCTGCGTGATTCCTGGCTGCTCAGCTTCTTGATTATTGCATGCTGAGCTGCGTGATTCCTGTTTGTTCAGCTCCATGATTATTGCCTGCTGAGCTGCGTGATTCCTGCTTGCTCAGCTCCATGATTTTTGCTTGCTGAGCTGCATAATAAGTGCCTGCTCAGTCCCCAGAGAGGAGCCGGCTGAATCACGTGATTAGAGTCTGCTTATCCAGTTCATTACAGCCTTCAGCTCCAATTATTATTGCCTGCTATGTTGCGTGATTCCTGCCTGCTCAGGTCCGTGAGTATTGCCTGCTGAGTTGCGTGATTCCTGCCAGCTCAGCTCCATGATTATTGCCTGCTGAGCTGCGCGATTCCTGACTGCTAGCTTCTTGCTTATTGGCTGCTGAGCTGCCTGATTCCTGCCTGCTCAGCTCCAGGATTATTGCCTGCTGAGCTGCGTGATTCCTGTTTGCTCAGCTCCATGATTATTGCCTGCTGAGCTGCGTGATTCCTGCTTGCTCAGCTCCAGGATTATTGCCTGCTGAGCTGCGTGATTCGTGCCTGCTCAGCTCCTTGATTACTGTCTGCTGAGCTGCGTGATTCCTGCCTTCTCAGCTCCAGGAGTATTGTCCGCTGGGCTGCAAGATTCGTGTCTGCTCAGTCACGGGTGTCAAGCCTGCTGAGTCACGTGTTTAGAGTCTGCTTAGCCACTTAATGGCAGTCTGCTCAGCTCCTTGATTTTTGCCAGCTGAGCTGCGAGATTCGTGCCCGCTCAGCTCCTTGATCTTTGCCTGCTGAGCTGTGTGATTCCTGCCTGCTCAGCTCCATGAGTATTGCCTGCTGAGCTGCATGATTGGTGTCTGCTGAGCTGCATGATTGGTGTCTGCTGAGCTGAACCATTGGTGTCTGCTGAGCTGCCCAAATTGTGTCTGCTCAGTCACGGGTGTAGAGCCTGCTGCGTCACGTGTTTAGAGTCTGCTTAACCACTTCATTACAGTTTGCTCAGCTCCTTGACGATTTTCTGCTCCTCTCCGTGATTAGTGCCCTCTTAGCCAAGTGATTAGTGCCTGCTCAGCTCTTTGATTATTGCCTCCTGAAGCACGTGATCAGTGCATGATAGCCACGTGATCAGCGCCTCTCAGTCACGTGATCAGCGCCCCTCAGTCACGTGATCAGCGCCTCTCAGTCACGTGGTCAGTGCCTCTCAGTCACGTGATCAGTGCATGCTCAGTCACGTGATCAGTGCCTCTCAGTCACGTGATCAGTGCCTCTCAGTCACGTGATCAGTGCATGCTCAGTCACGTGATCAGTGCATGCTCAGCCACGTGATCAGGGCCTGCTCAGTCACGTGATCAGGGTCTGCTGAATCAAGGGATTAGCGCTTGCTCAGCTGCATGCTTAATCCCTGCTCAGCTGCCTGACTCGTGCCTGATCAGCTGTGTGATTAGTCCCTGCTCAGCTGCGTGATTAGTGCCTGCTCAAGACCGGGTTAGGAGCCGGCTGAGTGACGTGATTAGAGTCTGCTTAGCCACTTCATTACAGTCTGCTCAGCTCCATGATTATTGCCTGCTAAGCTGCGTGATTCCTGCCTGCTCAGCTTCTTGATGATTGCCTGCTGAGCTGCGTGATTCCTGCTTGCTCAGCTCCATATTTATTGCCTGCTGAGCTGCGTGATTCCTGGCTGCTCAGCTTCTTGATTATTGCATGCTGAGCTGCGTGATTCCTGTTTGCTCAGCCCCATGATTATTGCCTGCTGAGCTGCGTGATTCCTGCTTGCTCAGCTCCATGATTTTTGCTTGCTGAGCTGCATAATAAGTGCCTGCTCAGTCCCCAGAGAGGAGCCGGCTGAATCACGTGATTAGAGTCTGCTTATCCAGTTCATTACAGCCTTCAGCTCCAATTATTATTGCCTGCTAAGTTGCGTGATTCCTGCCTGCTCAGGTCCGTGAGTATTGCCTGCTGAGTTGCGTGATTCCTGCCAGCTCAGCTCCATGATTATTGCCTGCTGAGCTGCGCGATTCCTGACTGCTAGCTTCTTGCTTATTGGCTGCTGAGCTGCCTGATTCCTGCCTGCTCTGCTTCTTGATTATTGCCTGCTGAGCTGCGTGATTCCTGCTTGCTCAGCTCCAGGATTATTGCCTGCTGAGCTGCGTGATTCGTGCCTGCTCAGCTCCTTGATTACTGTCTGCTGAGCTGCGTGATCCCTGCCTGCTCAGCTCCAGGAGTATGGTCTGCTGGGCTGCAAGATTCGTGTCTGCTCAGTCACGGGTGTCAAGCCTGCTGAGTCACGTGTTTAGAGTCTGCTTAGCCACTTAATGGCAGTCTGCTCAGCTCCTTGATTTTTGCCAGCTGAGCTGCGAGATTCGTGCCTGCTCAGCTCCTTGATCTTTGCCTGCTGAGCTGTGTGATTCCTGCCTGCTCAGCTCCATGAGTATTGCCTGTTGAGCTCCATGAGTATTGCCTGCTGAGCTGCATGATTGGTGTCTGCTGAGCTGCACCATTGGTGTCTGCTGAGCTGCCCAAATTGTGTCTGCTCAGTCACGGGTGTAGAGCCTGCTGCGCCACGTGTTTAGAGTCTGCTTAACCACTTCATTACAGTTTGCTCAGCTCCTTGACGATTTTCTGCTCCTCTCCGTGATTAGTGCCCTCTTAGCCAAGTGATTAGTGCCTGCTCAGCTCTTTGATTATTGCCTCCTGAAGCACGTGATCAGTGCATGATAGCCACGTGATCAGCGCCTCTCAGTCACGTGATCAGCGCCCCTCAGTCACGTGATCAGCGCCTCTCAGTCACGTGGTCAGTGCCTCTCAGTCACGTGATCAGTGCATGCTCAGTCACGTGATCAGTGCCTCTCAGTCACGTGATCAGTGCCTCTCAGTCACGTGATCAGTGCATGCTCAGTCACGTGATCAGTGCATGCTCAGCCACGTGATCAGGGCCTGCTCAGTCACGTGATCAGGGTCTGCTGAATCAAGGGATTAGCGCTTGCTCAGCTGCATGCTTAATCCCTGCTCAGCTGCCTGACTCGTGCCTGATCAGCTGTGTGATTAGTCCCTGCTCAGCTGCGTGATTAGTGCCTGCTCAAGACCGGGTTAGGAGCCGGCTGAGTGACGTGATTAGAGTCTGCTTAGCCACTTCATTACAGTCTGCTCAGCTCCATGATTATTGCCTGCTAAGCTGCGTGATTCCTGCCTGCTCAGCTTCTTGATTATTGCCTGCTGAGCTGCGTGATTCCTGCTTGCTCAGCTCCATATTTATTGCCTGCTGAGCTGCGTGATTCCTGGCTGCTCAGCTTCTTGATTATTGCATGCTGAGCTGCGTGATTCCTGTTTGTTCAGCCCCATGATTATTGCCTGCTGAGCTGCGTGATTCCTGCTTGCTCAGCTCCATGATTTTTGCTTGCTGAGCTGCATAATAAGTGCCTGCTCAGTCCCCAGAGAGGAGCCGGCTGAATCACGTGATTAGAGTCTGCTTATCCAGTTCATTACAGCCTTCAGCTCCAATTATTATTGCCTGCTATGTTGCGTGATTCCTGCCTGCTCAGGTCCGTGAGTATTGCCTGCTGAGTTGCGTGATTCCTGCCAGCTCAGCTCCATGATTATTGCCTGCTGAGCTGCGCGATTCCTGACTGCTAGCTTCTTGCTTATTGGCTGCTGAGCTGCCTGATTCCTGCCTGCTCTGCTTCTTGATTATTGCCTGCTGAGCTGCGTGATTCCTGCTTGCTCAGCTCCAGGATTATTGCCTGCTGAGCTGCGTGATTCGTGCCTGCTCAGCTCCTTGATTACTGTCTGCTGAGCTGCGTGATTCCTGCCTGCTCAGCTCCAGGAGTATGGTCTGCTGGGCTGCAAGATTCGTGTCTGCTCAGTCACGGGTGTCAAGCCTGCTGAGTCACGTGTTTAGAGTCTGCTTAGCCACTTAATGGCAGTCTGCTCAGCTCCTTGATTTTTGCCAGCTGAGCTCCGAGATTCGTGCCTGCTCAGCTCCTTGATCTTTGCCTGCTGAGCTGTGTGATTCCTGCCTGCTCAGCTCCATGAGTATTGCCTGTTGAGCTCCATGAGTATTGCCTGCTGAGCTGCATGATTGGTGTCTGCTGAGCTGCACCATTGGTGTCTGCTGAGCTGCCCAAATTGTGTCTGCTCAGTCACGTGTGTAGAGCCTGCTGCGTCACGTGTTTAGAGTCTGCTTAACCACTTCATTACAGTTTGCTCAGCTCCTTGACGATTTTCTGCTCCTCTCCGTGATTAGTGCCCTCTTAGCCAAGTGACTAGTGCCTGCTCAGCTCTTTGATTATTGCCTCCTGAAGCACGTGATCAGTGCATGATAGCCACGTGATCAGCGACTCTCAGTCACGTGATCAGCGCCCCTCAGTCACGTGATCAGCGCCTCTCAGTCACGTGGTCAGTGCCTCTCAGTCACGTGATCAGTGCATAATCAGTCACGTGATCAGTGCCTCTCAGTCACGTGATCAGTGCCTCTCAGTCACGTGATCAGTGCATGCTCAGTCACGTGATCAGTGCATGCTCAGCCACGTGATCAGGGCCTGCTCAGTCACGTGATCAGGGTCTGCTGAATCAAGGGATTAGCGCTTGCTCAGCTGCATGCTTAATCCCTGCTCAGCTGCCTGACTCGTGCCTGATCAGCTGTGTGATTAGTCCCTGCTCAGCTGCGTGATTAGTGCCTGCTCAAGACCGGGTTAGGAGCCGGCTGAGTGACGTGATTAGAGTCTGCTTAGCCACTTCATTACAGTCTGCTCAGCTCCATGATTATTGCCTGCTAAGCTGCGTGATTCCTGCCTGCTCAGCTTCTTGATTATTGCCTGCTGAGCTGCGTGATTCCTGCTTGCTCAGCTCCATATTTATTGCCTGCTGAGCTGCGTGATTCCTGCCTGCTCAGCTTCTTGATTATTGCATGCTGAGCTGCGTGATTCCTGTTTGCTCAGCTCCATGATTATTGCCTGCTGAGCTGCGTGATTCCTGCTTGCTCAGCTCCAGGATTATTGCCTGCTGAGCTGCGTGATTCGTGCCTGCTCAGCTCCTTGATTACTGTCTGCTGAGCTGCGTGATTCCTGCCTGCTCAGCTCCAGGAGTATTGTCCGCTGGGCTGCAAGATTCGTGTCTGCTCAGTCACGGGTGTCAAGCCTGCTGAGTCACGTGTTTAGAGTCTGCTTAGCCACTTAATGGCAGTCTGCTCAGCTCCTTGATTTTTGCCAGCTGAGCTGCGAGATTCGTGCCTGCTCAGCTCCTTGATCTTTGCCTGCTGAGCTGTGTGATTCCTGCCTGCTCAGCTCCATGAGTATTGCCTGCTGAGCTGCATGATTGGTGTCTGCTGAGCTGCATGATTGGTGTCTGCTGAGCTGAACCATTGGTGTCTGCTGAGCTGCCCAAATTGTGTCTGCTCAGTCACGGGTGTAGAGCCTGCTGCGTCACGTGTTTAGAGTCTGCTTAACCACTTCATTACAGTTTGCTCAGCTCCTTGACGATTTTCTGCTCCTCTCCGTGATTAGTGCCCTCTTAGCCAAGTGATTAGTGCCTGCTCAGCTCTTTGATTATTGCCTCCTGAAGCACGTGATCAGTGCATGATAGCCACGTGATCAGCGCCTCTCAGTCACGTGATCAGCGCCCCTCAGTCACGTGATCAGCGCCTCTCAGTCACGTGGTCAGTGCCTCTCAGTCACGTGATCAGTGCATGCTCAGTCACGTGATCAGTGCCTCTCAGTCACGTGATCAGTGCCTCTCAGTCACGTGATCAGTGCATGCTCAGTCACGTGATCAGTGCATGCTCAGCCACGTGATCAGGGCCTGCTCAGTCACGTGATCAGGGTCTGCTGAATCAAGGGATTAGCGCTTGCTCAGCTGCATGCTTAATCCCTGCTCAGCTGCCTGACTCGTGCCTGATCAGCTGTGTGATTAGTCCCTGCTCAGCTGCGTGATTAGTGCCTGCTCAAGACCGGGTTAGGAGCCGGCTGAGTGACGTGATTAGAGTCTGCTTAGCCACTTCATTACAGTCTGCTCAGCTCCATGATTATTGCCTGCTAAGCTGCGTGATTCCTGCCTGCTCAGCTTCTTGATTATTGCCTGCTGAGCTGCGTGATTCCTGCTTGCTCAGCTCCATATTTATTGCCTGCTGAGCTGCGTGATTCCTGGCTGCTCAGCTTCTTGATTATTGCATGCTGAGCTGCGTGATTCCTGTTTGCTCAGCCCCATGATTATTGCCTGCTGAGCTGCGTGATTCCTGCTTGCTCAGCTCCATGATTTTTGCTTGCTGAGCTGCATAATAAGTGCCTGCTCAGTCCCCAGAGAGGAGCCGGCTGAATCACGTGATTAGAGTCTGCTTATCCAGTTCATTACAGCCTTCAGCTCCAATTATTATTGCCTGCTAAGTTGCGTGATTCCTGCCTGCTCAGGTCCGTGAGTATTGCCTGCTGAGTTGCGTGATTCCTGCCAGCTCAGCTCCATGATTATTGCCTGCTGAGCTGCGCGATTCCTGACTGCTAGCTTCTTGCTTATTGGCTGCTGAGCTGCCTGATTCCTGCCTGCTCTGCTTCTTGATTATTGCCTGCTGAGCTGCGTGATTCCTTCTTGCTCAGCTCCAGGATTATTGCCTGCTGAGCTGCGTGATTCGTGCCTGCTCAGCTCCTTGATTACTGTCTGCTGAGCTGCGTGATTCCTGCCTGCTCAGCTCCAGGAGTATGGTCTGCTGGGCTGCAAGATTCGTGTCTGCTCAGTCACGGGTGTCAAGCCTGCTGAGTCACGTGTTTAGAGTCTGCTTAGCCACTTAATGGCAGTCTGCTCAGCTCCTTGATTTTTGCCAGCTGAGCTGCGAGATTCGTGCCTGCTCAGCTCCTTGATCTTTGCCTGCTGAGCTGTGTGATTCCTGCCTGCTCAGCTCCATGAGTATTGCCTGTTGAGCTCCATGAGTATTGCCTGCTGAGCTGCATGATTGGTGTCTGCTGAGCTGCACCATTGGTGTCTGCTGAGCTGCCCAAATTGTGTCTGCTCAGTCACGGGTGTAGAGCCTGCTGCGTCACGTGTTTAGAGTCTGCTTAACCACTTCATTACAGTTTGCTCAGCTCCTTGACGATTTTCTGCTCCTCTCCGTGATTAGTGCCCTCTTAGCCAAGTGACTAGTGCCTGCTCAGCTCTTTGATTATTGCCTCCTGAAGCACGTGATCAGTGCATGATAGCCACGTGATCAGCGACTCTCAGTCACGTGATCAGCGCCCCTCAGTCACGTGATCAGCGCCTCTCAGTCACGTGGTCAGTGCCTCTCAGTCACGTGATCAGTGCATGCTCAGTCACGTGATCAGTGCCTCTCAGTCACGTGATCAGTGCATGCTCAGTCACGTGATCAGTGCATGCTCAGCCACGTGATCAGGGCCTGCTCAGTCACGTGATCAGGGTCTGCTGAATCAAGGGATTAGCGCTTGCTCAGCTGCATGCTTAATCCCTGCTCAGCTGCGTGACTCGTGCCTGATCAGCTGTGTGATTAGTCCCTGCTCAGCTGCGTGATTAGTGCCTGCTCAAGACCGGGTTAGGAGCCGGCTGAGTGACGTGATTAGAGTCTGCTTAGCCACTTCATTACAGTCTGCTCAGCTCCATGATTATTGCCTGCTAAGCTGCGTGATTCCTGCCTGCTCAGCTTCTTGATTATTGCCTGCTGAGCTGCGTGATTCCTGCTTGCTCAGCTCCATATTTATTGCCTGCTGAGCTGCGTGATTCCTGCCTGCTCAGCTTCTTGATTATTGCATGCTGAGCTGCGTGATTCCTGTTTGCTCAGCTCCATGATTATTGCCTGCTGAGCTGCGTGATTCCTGCTTGCTCAGCTCCAGGATTATTGCCTGCTGAGCTGCGTGATTCGTGCCTGCTCAGCTCCTTGATTACTGTCTGCTGAGCTGCGTGATTCCTGCCTGCTCAGCTCCAGGAGTATTGTCCGCTGGGCTGCAAGATTCGTGTCTGCTCAGTCACGGGTGTCAAGCCTGCTGAGTCACGTGTTTAGAGTCTGCTTAGCCTCTTTATGGCAGTCTGCTCAGCTCCTTGATTTTTGCCAGCTGAGCTGCGAGATTCGTGCCTGCTCAGCTCCTTGATCTTTGCCTGCTGAGCTGTGTGATTCCTGCCTGCTCAGCTCCATGAGTATTGCCTGCTGAGCTGCATGATTGGTGTCTGCTGAGCTGCATGATTGGTGTCTGCTGAGCTGAACCATTGGTGTCTGCTGAGCTGCCCAAATTGTGTCTGCTCAGTCACGGGTGTAGAGCCTGCTGCGTCACGTGTTTAGAGTCTGCTTAACCACTTCATTACAGTTTGCTCAGCTCCTTGACGATTTCCTGCTCCTCTCCGTGATTAGTGCCCTCTTAGCCAAGTGATTAGTGCCTGCTCAGCTCTTTGATTATTGCCTCCTGAAGCACGTGATCAGTGCATGATAGCCACGTGATCAGCGCCTCTCAGTCACGTGATCAGCGCCCCTCAGTCACGTGATCAGCGCCTCTCAGTCACGTGGTCAGTGCCTCTCAGTCACGTGATCAGTGCATGCTCAGTCACGTGATCAGTGCCTCTCAGTCACGTGATCAGTGCCTCTCAGTCACGTGATCAGTGCATGCTCAGTCACGTGATCAGTGCATGCTCAGCCACGTGATCAGGGCCTGCTCAGTCACGTGATCAGGGTCTGCTGAATCAAGGGATTAGCGCTTGCTCAGCTGCATGCTTAATCCCTGCTCAGCTGCCTGACTCGTGCCTGATCAGCTGTGTGATTAGTCCCTGCTCAGCTGCGTGATTAGTGCCTGCTCAAGACCGGGTTAGGAGCCGGCTGAGTGACGTGATTAGAGTCTGCTTAGCCACTTCATTACAGTCTGCTCAGCTCCATGATTATTGCCTGCTAAGCTGCGTGATTCCTGCCTGCTCAGCTTCTTGATTATTGCCTGCTGAGCTGCGTGATTCCTGCTTGCTCAGCTCCATATTTATTGCCTGCTGAGCTGCGTGATTCCTGCGTGCTCAGCTTCTTGATTATTGCATGCTGAGCTGCGTGATTCCTGTTTGTTCAGCCCCATGATTATTGCCTGCTGAGCTGCGTGATTCCTGCTTGCTCAGCTCCATGATTTTTGCTTGCTGAGCTGCATAATAAGTGCCTGCTCAGTCCCCAGAGAGGAGCCGGCTGAATCACGTGATTAGAGTCTGCTTATCCAGTTCATTAAAGCCTTCAGCTCCAATTATTATTGCCTGCTATGTTGCGTGATTCCTGCCTGCTCAGGACCGTGAGTATTGCCTGCTGAGTTGCGTGATTCCTGCCAGCTCAGCTCCATGATTATTGCCTGCTGAGCTGCGCGATTCCTGACTGCTAGCTTCTTGCTTATTGGCTGCTGAGCTGCCTGATTCCTGCCTGCTCTGCTTCTTGATTATTGCCTGCTGAGCTGCGTGATTCCTGCTTGCTCAGCTCCAGGATTATTGCCTGCTGAGCTGCGTGATTCGTGCCTGCTCAGCTCCTTGATTACTGTCTGCTGAGCTGCGTGATTCCTGCCTGCTCAGCTCCAGGAGTATGGTCTGCTGGGCTGCAAGATTCGTGTCTGCTCAGTCACGGGTGTCAAGCCTGCTGAGTCACGTGTTTAGAGTCTGCTTAGCCACTTAATGGCAGTCTGCTCAGCTCCTTGATTTTTGCCAGCTGAGCTCCGAGATTCGTGCCTGCTCAGCTCCTTGATCTTTGCCTGCTGAGCTGTGTGATTCCTGCCTGCTCAGCTCCATGAGTATTGCCTGTTGAGCTCCATGAGTATTGCCTGCTGAGCTGCATGATTGGTGTCTGCTGAGCTGCACCATTGGTGTCTGCTGAGCTGCCCAAATTGTGTCTGCTCAGTCACGTGTGTAGAGCCTGCTGCGTCACGTGTTTAGAGTCTGCTTAACCACTTCATTACAGTTTGCTCAGCTCCTTGACGATTTTCTGCTCCTCTCCGTGATTAGTGCCCTCTTAGCCAAGTGACTAGTGCCTGCTCAGCTCTTTGATTATTGCCTCCTGAAGCACGTGATCAGTGCATGATAGCCACGTGATCAGCGACTCTCAGTCACGTGATCAGCGCCCCTCAGTCACGTGATCAGCGCCTCTCAGTCACGTGGTCAGTGCCTCTCAGTCACGTGATCAGTGCATAATCAGTCACGTGATCAGTGCCTCTCAGTCACGTGATCAGTGCCTCTCAGTCACGTGATCAGTGCATGCTCAGTCACGTGATCAGTGCATGCTCAGCCACGTGATCAGGGCCTGCTCAGTCACGTGATCAGGGTCTGCTGAATCAAGGGATTAGCGCTTGCTCAGCTGCATGCTTAATCCCTGCTCAGCTGCGTGACTCGTGCCTGATCAGCTGTGTGATTAGTCCCTGCTCAGCTGCGTGATTAGTGCCTGCTCAAGACCGGGTTAGGAGCCGGCTGAGTGACGTGATTAGAGTCTGCTTAGCCACTTCATTACAGTCTGCTCAGCTCCATGATTATTGCCTGCTAAGCTGCGTGATTCCTGCCTGCTCAGCTTCTTGATTATTGCCTGCTGAGCTGCGTGATTCCTGCTTGCTCAGCTCCATATTTATTGCCTGCTGAGCTGCGTGATTCCTGCCTGCTCAGCTTCTTGATTATTGCATGCTGAGCTGCGTGATTCCTGTTTGCTCAGCTCCATGATTATTGCCTGCTGAGCTGCGTGATTCCTGCTTGCTCAGCTCCAGGATTATTGCCTGCTGAGCTGCGTGATTCGTGCCTGCTCAGCTCCTTGATTACTGTCTGCTGAGCTGCGTGATTCCTGCCTGCTCAGCTCCAGGAGTATTTTCCGCTGGGCTGCAAGATTCGTGTCTGCTCAGTCACGGGTGTCAAGCCTGCTGAGTCACGTGTTTAGAGTCTGCTTAGCCACTTAATGGCAGTCTGCTCAGCTCCTTGATTTTTGCCAGCTGAGCTGCGAGATTCGTGCCTGCTCAGCTCCTTGATCTTTGCCTGCTGAGCTGTGTGATTCCTGCCTGCTCAGCTCCATGAGTATTGCCTGCTGAGCTGCATGATTGGTGTCTGCTGAGCTGCATGATTGGTGTCTGCTGAGCTGAACCATTGGTGTCTGCTGAGCTGCCCAAATTGTGTCTGCTCAGTCACGGGTGTAGAGCCTGCTGCGTCACGTGTTTAGAGTCTGCTTAACCACTTCATTACAGTTTGCTCAGCTCCTTGACGATTTTCTGCTCCTCTCCGTGATTAGTGCCCTCTTAGCCAAGTGATTAGTGCCTGCTCAGCTCTTTGATTATTGCCTCCTGAAGCACGTGATCAGTGCATGATAGCCACGTGATCAGCGCCTCTCAGTCACGTGATCAGCGCCCCTCAGTCACGTGATCAGCGCCTCTCAGTCACGTGGTCAGTGCCTCTCAGTCACGTGATCAGTGCATGCTCAGTCACGTGATCAGTGCCTCTCAGTCACGTGATCAGTGCCTCTCAGTCACGTGATCAGGGCATGCTCAGTCACGTGATCAGTGCATGCTCAGCCACGTGATCAGGGCCTGCTCAGTCACGTGATCAGGGTCTGCTGAATCAAGGGATTAGCGCTTGCTCAGCTGCATGCTTAATCCCTGCTCAGCTGCCTGACTCGTGCCTGATCAGCTGTGTGATTAGTCCCTGCTCAGCTGCGTGATTAGTGCCTGCTCAAGACCGGGTTAGGAGCCGGCTGAGTGACGTGATTAGAGTCTGCTTAGCCACTTCATTACAGTCTGCTCAGCTCCATGATTATTGCCTGCTAAGCTGCGTGATTCCTGCCTGCTCAGCTTCTTGATTATTGCCTGCTGAGCTGCGTGATTCCTGCTTGCTCAGCTCCATATTTATTGCCTGCTGAGCTGCGTGATTCCTGGCTGCTCAGCTTCTTGATTATTGCATGCTGAGCTGCGTGATTCCTGTTTGTTCAGCCCCATGATTATTGCCTGCTGAGCTGCGTGATTCCTGCTTGCTCAGCTCCATGATTTTTGCTTGCTGAGCTGCATAATAAGTGCCTGCTCAGTCCCCAGAGAGGAGCCGGCTGAATCACGTGATTAGAGTCTGCTTATCCAGTTCATTACAGCCTTCAGCTCCATGATTATTGCCTGCTATGTTGCGTGATTCCTGCCTGCTCAGGTCCGTGAGTATTGCCTGCTGAGTTGCGTGATTCCTGCCAGCTCAGCTCCATGATTATTGCCTGCTGAGCTGCGCGATTCCTGACTGCTAGCTTCTTGCTTATTGGCTGCTGAGCTGCCTGATTCCTGCCTGCTCTGCTTCTTGATTATTGCCTGCTGAGCTGCGTGATTCCTGCTTGCTCAGCTCCAGGATTATTGCCTGCTGAGCTGCGTGATTCGTGCCTGCTCAGCTCCTTGATTACTGTCTGCTGAGCTGCGTGATTCCTGCCTGCTCAGCTCCAGGAGTATGGTCTGCTGGGCTGCAAGATTCGTGTCTGCTCAGTCACGGGTGTCAAGCCTGCTGAGTCACGTGTTTAGAGTCTGCTTAGCCACTTAATGGCAGTCTGCTCAGCTCCTTGATTTTTGCCAGCTGAGCTGCGAGATTCGTGCCTGCTCAGCTCCTTGATCTTTGCCTGCTGAGCTGTGTGATTCCTGCCTGCTCAGCTCCATGAGTATTGCCTGTTGAGCTCCATGAGTATTGCCTGCTGAGCTGCATGATTGGTGTCTGCTGAGCTGCACCATTGGTGTCTGCTGAGCTGCCCAAATTGTGTCTGCTCAGTCACGGGTGTAGAGCCTGCTGCGTCACGTGTTTAGAGTCTGCTTAACCACTTCATTACAGTTTGCTCAGCTCCTTGACGATTTTCTGCTCCTCTCCGTGATTAGTGCCCTCTTAGCCAAGTGACTAGTGCCTGCTCAGCTCTTTGATTATTGCCTCCTGAAGCACGTGATCAGTGCATGATAGCCACGTGATCAGCGCCTCTCAGTCACGTGATCAGCGCCCCTCAGTCACGTGATCAGCGCCTCTCAGTCACGTGGTCAGTGCCTCTCAGTCACGTGATCAGTGCATGCTCAGTCACGTGATCAGTGCCTCTCAGTCACGTGATCAGTGCCTCTCAGTCACTTGATCAGTGCATGCTCAGTCACGTGATCAGTGCATGCTCAGCCACGTGATCAGGGTCTGCTGAATCAAGGGATTAGCGCTTGCTCAGCTGCATGCTTAATCCCTGCTCAGCTGCCTGACTCATGCCTGATCAGCTGTGTGATTAGTCCCTGCTCAGCTGCGTGATTAGTGCCTGCTCAAGACCGGGTTAGGAGCGGGCTGAGTGACGTGATTAGAGTCTGCTTAGCCACTTCATTACAGTCTGCTCAGCTCCATGATTATTGCCTGCTAAGCTGCGTGATTCCTGCCTGCTCAGCTTCTTGATTATTGCCTGCTGAGCTGCGTGATTCCTGCTTGCTCAGCTCCATATTTATTGCCTGCTGAGCTGCGTGATTCCTGCCTGCTCAGCTTCTTGATTATTGCATGCTGAGCTGCGTGATTCCTGTTTGCTCAGCTCCATGATTATTGCCTGCTGAGCTGCGTGATTCCTGCTTGCTCAGCTCCAGGATTATTGCCTGCTGAGCTGCGTGATTCGTGCCTGCTCAGCTCCTTGATTACTGTCTGCTGAGCTGCGTGATTCCTGCCTGCTCAGCTCCAGGAGTATTTTCCGCTGGGCTGCAAGATTCGTGTCTGCTCAGTCACGGGTGTCAAGCCTGCTGAGTCACGTGTTTAGAGTCTGCTTAGCCACTTAATGGCAGTCTGCTCAGCTCCTTGATTTTTGCCAGCTGAGCTGCGAGATTCGTGCCTGCTCAGCTCCTTGATCTTTGCCTGCTGAGCTGTGTGATTCCTGCCTGCTCAGCTCCATGAGTATTGCCTGCTGAGCTGCATGATTTGTGTCTGCTGAGCTGCATGATTGGTGTCTGCTGAGCTGAACCATTGGTGTCTGCTGAGCTGCCCAAATTGTGTCTGCTCAGTCACGGGTGTAGAGCCTGCTGCGTCACGTGTTTAGAGTCTGCTTAACCACTTCATTACAGTTTGCTCAGCTCCTTGACGATTTTCTGCTCCTCTCCGTGATTAGTGCCCTCTTAGCCAAGTGATTAGTGCCTGCTCAGCTCTTTGATTATTGCCTCCTGAAGCACGTGATCAGTGCATGATAGCCACGTGATCAGCGCCTCTCAGTCACGTGATCAGCGCCCCTCAGTCACGTGATCAGCGCCTCTCAGTCACGTGGTCAGTGCCTCTCAGTCACGTGATCAGTGCATGCTCAGTCACGTGATCAGTGCCTCTCAGTCACGTGATCAGTGCCTCTCAGTCACGTGATCAGTGCATGCTCAGTCACGTGATCAGTGCATGCTCAGCCACGTGATCAGGGCCTGCTCAGTCACGTGATCAGGGTCTGCTGAATCAAGGGATTAGCGCTTGCTCAGCTGCATGCTTAATCCCTGCTCAGCTGCCTGACTCGTGCCTGATCAGCTGTGTGATTAGTCCCTGCTCAGCTGCGTGATTAGTGCCTGCTCAAGACCGGGTTAGGAGCCGGCTGAGTGACGTGATTAGAGTCTGCTTAGCCACTTCATTACAGTCTGCTCAGCTCCATGATTATTGCCTGCTAAGCTGCGTGATTCCTGCCTGCTCAGCTTCTTGATTATTGCCTGCTGAGCTGCGTGATTCCTGCTTGCTCAGCTCCATATTTATTGCCTGCTGAGCTGCGTGATTCCTGGCTGCTCAGCTTCTTGATTATTGCATGCTGAGCTGCGTGATTCCTGTTTGCTCAGCCCCATGATTATTGCCTGCTGAGCTGCGTGATTCCTGCTTGCTCAGCTCCATGGTTTTTGCTTGCTGAGCTGCATAATAAGTGCCTGCTCAGTCCCCAGAGAGGAGCCGGCTGAATCACGTGATTAGAGTCTGCTTATCCAGTTCATTACAGCCTTCAGCTCCAATTATTATTGCCTGCTAAGTTGCGTGATTCCTGCCTGCTCAGGTCCGTGAGTATTGCCTGCTGAGCTGCGTGATTCCTGCTTGCTCAGCTCCAGGATTATTGCCTGCTGAGCTGCGTGATTCCTGCCTGCTCAGCTCCAGGAGTATGGTCTGCTGGGCTGCAAGATTCGTGTCTGCTCAGTCACGGGTGTCAAGCCTGCTGAGTCACGTGTTTAGAGTCTGCTTAGCCACTTAATGGCAGTCTGCTCAGCTCCTTGATTTTTGCCAGCTGAGCTGCGAGATTCGTGCCTGCTCAGCTCCTTGATCTTTGCCTGCTGAGCTGTGTGATTCCTGCCTGCTCAGCTCCATGAGTATTGCCTGTTGAGCTCCATGAGTATTGCCTGCTGAGCTGCATGATTGGTGTCTGCTGAGCTGCACCATTGGTGTCTGCTGAGCTGCCCAAATTGTGTCTGCTCAGTCACGGGTGTAGAGCCTGCTGCGTCACGTGTTTAGAGTCTGCTTAACCACTTCATTACAGTTTGCTCAGCTCCTTGACGATTTTCTGCTCCTCTCCGTGATTAGTGCCCTCTTAGCCAAGTGACTAGTGCCTGCTCAGCTCTTTGATTATTGCCTCCTGAAGCACGTGATCAGTGCATGATAGCCACGTGATCAGCGCCTCTCAGTCACGTGATCAGCGCCCCTCAGTCACGTGATCAGCGCCTCTCAGTCACGTGGTCAGTGCCTCTCAGTCACGTGATCAGTGCATGCTCAGTCACGTGATCAGTGCCTCTCAGTCACGTGATCAGCGCCTCTCAGTCACGTGATCAGTGCATGCTCAGTCACGTGATCAGTGCATGCTCAGCCACGTGATCAGGGCCTGCTCAGTCACGTGATCAGGGTCTGCTGAATCAAGGGATTAGCGCTTGCTCAGCTGCATGCTTAATCCCTGCTCAGCTGCCTGACTCATGCCTGATCAGCTGTGTGATTAGTCCCTGCTCAGCTGCGTGATTAGTGCCTGCTCAAGACCGGGTTAGGAGCCGGCTGAGTGACGTGATTAGAGTCTGCTTAGCCACTTCATTACAGTCTGCTCAGCTCCATGATTATTGCCTGCTAAGCTGCGTGATTCCAGCCTGCTCAGCTTCTTGATTATTGCATGCTGAGCTGCGTGATTCCTGCTTGCTCAGCTCCATATTTATTGCCTGCTGAGCTGCGTGATTCCTGCCTGCTCAGCTTCTTGATTATTGCATGCTGAGCTGCGTGATTCCTGTTTGCTCAGCTCCATGATTATTGCCTGCTGAGCTGCGTGATTCCTGCTTGCTCAGCTCCAGGATTATTGCCTGCTGAGCTGCGTGATTCGTGCCTGCTCAGCTCCTTGATTACTGTCTGCTGAGCTGCGTGATTCCTGCCTGCTCAGCTCCAGGAGTATTGTCCGCTGGGCTGCAAGATTCGTGTCTGCTCAGTCACGGGTGTCAAGCCTGCTGAGTCACGTGTTTAGAGTCTGCTTAGCCACTTAATGGCAGTCTGCTCAGCTCCTTGATTTTTGCCAGCTGAGCTGCGAGATTCGTGCCTGCTCAGCTCCTTGATCTTTGCCTGCTGAGCTGTGTGATTTCTGCCTGCTCAGCTCCATGAGTATTGCCTGCTGAGCTGCATGATTGGTGTCTGCTGAGCTGCATGATTGGTGTCTGCTGAGCTGCACCATTGGTGTCTGCTGAGCTGCCCAAATTGTGTCTGCTCAGTCACGGGTGTAGAGCGTGCTGCGTCACGTGTTTAGAGTCTGCTTAACCACTTCATTACAGTTTGCTCAGCTCCTTGACGATTTTCTGCTCCTCTCCGTGATTAGTGCCCTCTTAGCCAAGTGATTAGTGCCTGCTCAGCTCTTTGATTATTGCCTCCTGAAGCACGTGATCAGTGCATGATAGCCACGTGATCAGCGCCTCTCAGTCACGTGATCAGCGCCCCTCAGTCACGTGATCAGCGCCTCTCAGTCACGTGGTCAGTGCCTCTCAGTCACGTGATCAGTGCATGCTCAGTCACGTGATCAGTGCCTCTCAGTCACGTGATCAGTGCCTCTCAGTCACGTGATCAGTGCATGCTCAGTCACGTGATCAGTGCATGCTCAGCCACGTGATCAGGGCCTGCTCAGTCACGTGATCAGGGTCTGCTGAATCAAGGGATTAGCGCTTGCTCAGCTGCATGCTTAATCCCTGCTCAGCTGCCTGACTCGTGCCTGATCAGCTGTGTGATTAGTCCCTGCTCAGCTGCGTGATTAGTGCCTGCTCAAGACCGGGTTAGGAGCCGGCTGAGTGACGTGATTAGAGTCTGCTTAGCCACTTCATTACAGTCTGCTCAGCTCCATGATTATTGCCTGCTAAGCTGCGTGATTCCTGCCTGCTCAGCTTCTTGATTATTGCCTGCTGAGCTGCGTGATTCCTGGCTGCTCAGCTTCTTGATTATTGCATGCTGAGCTGCGTGATTCCTGTTTGCTCAGCCCCATGATTATTGCCTGCTGAGCTGCGTGATTCCTGCTTGCTCAGCTCCATGATTTTTGCTTGCTGAGCTGCATAATAAGTGCCTGCTCAGTCCCCAGAGAGGAGCCGGCTGAATCACGTGATTAGAGTCTGCTTATCCAGTTCATTACAGCCTTCAGCTCCAATTATTATTGCCTGCTGAGTTGGGTGATTCCTGCCAGCTCAGCTCCATGATTATTGCCTGCTGAGCTGCGCGATTCCTGACTGCTAGCTTCTTGCTTATTGGCTGCTGAGCTGCCTGATTCCTGCCTGCTCTGCTTCTTGATTATTGCCTGCTGAGCTGCGTGATTCCTGCTTGCTCAGCTCCAGGATTATTGCCTGCTGAGCTGCGTGATTCGTGCCTACTCAGCTCCTTGATTACTGTCTGCTGAGCTGCGTGATTCCTACCTGCTCAGCTCCAGGAGTATTGTCTGCTGGGCTGCAAGATTCGTGTCTGCTCAGTCACGGGTGTCAAGCCTGCTGAGTCACGTGTTTAGAGTCTGCTTAGCCACTTAATGGCAGTCTGCTCAGCTCCTTGATTTTTGCCAGCTGAGCTGCGAGATTCGTGCCTGCTCAGCTCCTTGATCTTTGCCTGCTGAGCTGAGTGATTCCTGCCTGCTCAGCTCCATGAGTATTGCCTGCTGAGCTGCATGATTGGTGTCTGCTGAGCTGCACCATTTGTGTCTGCTGAGCTGCACCATTGGTGTCTGCTGAGCTGCCCAAATTGTGTCTGCTCAGTCACGGGTGTAGAGCCTGCTGCGTCACGTGTTTAGAGTCTGCTTAACCACTTCATTACAGTTTGCTCAGCTCCTTGACGATTTCCTGCTCCTCTCCGTGATTAGTGCCCTCTTAGCCAAGTGATTAGTGCCTGCTCAGCTCTTTGATTATTGCCTCCTGAAGCACGTGATCAGTGCATGATAGCCACGTGATCAGCGCCTCTCAGTCACGTGATCAGCGCCCCTCAGTCACGTGGTCAGCGCCTCTCAGTCACGTGATCAGTGCATGCTCAGTCACGTGATCAGTGCCTCTCAGTCACGTGATCAGTGCCTCTCAGTCACGTGATCAGTGCATGCTCAGCCACGTGATCAGGGCCTGCTCAGTCACGTGATCAGGGTCTGCTGAATCAAGGGATTAGCGCTTGCTCAGCTGCATGCTTAATCCCTGCTCAGCTGCGTGACTCGTGCCTGATCAGCTGTGTGATTAGTCCCTGCTCAGCTGCGTGATTAGTGCCTGCTCAAGACCGGGTTAGGAGCCGGCTGAGTGACGTGATTAGAGTCTGCTTAGCCACTTCATTACAGTCTGCTCAGCTCCATGATTATTGCCTGCTAAGCTGCGTGATTCCTGCCTGCTCAGCTTCTTGATGATTGCCTGCTGAGCTGCGTGATTCCTGCTTGCTCAGCTCCATATTTATTGCCTGCTGAGCTGCGTGATTCCTGCTTGCTCAGCTCCATGGTTTTTGCTTGCTGAGCTGCATAATAAGTGCCTGCTCAGTCCCCAGAGAGGAGCCGGCTGAATCACGTGATTAGAGTCTGCTTATCCAGTTCATTACAGCCTTCAGCTCCAATTATTATTGCCTGCTAAGTTGCGTGATTCCTGCCTGCTCAGGTCCGTGAGTATTGCCTGCTGAGTTGCGTGATTCCTGCCAGCTCAGCTCCATGATTATTGCCTGCTGAGCTGCGCGATTCCTGACTGCTAGCTTCTTGCTTCTTGGCTGCTGAGCTGCCTGATTCCTGCCTGCTCTGCTTCTTGATTATTGCCTGCTGAGCTGCGTGATTCCTGCTTGCTCAGCTCCAGGATTATTGCCTGCTGAGCTGCGTGATTCGTGCCTGCTCAGCTCCTTGATTACTGTCTGCTGAGCTGCGTGATTCCTGCCTGCTCAGCTCCAGGAGTATTGTCTGCTGGGCTGCAAGATTCGTGTGTGCTCAGTCACGGGTGTCAAGCCTGCTGAGTCACGTGTTTAGAGTCTGCTTAGCCACTTAATGGCAGTCTGCTCAGCTCCTTGATTTTTGCCAGCTGAGCTGCGAGATTCGTGCCTGCTCAGCTCCTTGATCTTTGCCTGCTGAGCTGAGTGATTCCTGCCTGCTCAGCTCCATGAGTATTGCCTGCTGAGCTGCATGATTGGTGTCTGCTGAGCTGCACCATTTGTGTCTGCTGAGCTGCACCATTGGTGTCTGCTGAGCTGCCCAAATTGTGTCTGCTCAGTCACGGGTGTAGAGCCTGCTGCGTCACGTGTTTAGAGTCTGCTTAACCACTTCATTACAGTTTGCTCAGCTCCTTGACGATTTCCTGCTCCTCTCCGTGATTAGTGCCCTCTTAGCCAAGTGATTAGTGCCTGCTCAGCTCTTTGATTATTGCCTCCTGAAGCACGTGATCAGTGCATGATAGCCACGTGATCAGCGCCTCTCAGTCACGTGATCAGCGCCCCTCAGTCACGTGATCAGCGCCTCTCAGTCACGTGGTCAGTGCCTCTCAGTCACGTTTTCAGTGCATGCTCAGTCACGTGATCAGTGCCTCTCAGTCACGTGATCAGTGCCTCTCAGTCACGTGATCAGTGCCTGCTCACTCACGTGATCAGTGCATGCTCAGCCACGTGATCAGGGCCTGCTCAGTCACGTGATCAGGGTCTGCTGAATCAAGGGATTAGCGCTTGCTCAGCTGCATGCTTAATCCCTGCTCAGCTGCGTGACTCGTGCCTGATCAGCTGTGTGATTAGTCCCTGCTCAGCTGCGTGATTAGTGCCTGCTCAAGACCGGGTTAGGAGCCGGCTGAGTGACGTGATTAGAGTCTGCTTAGCCACTTCATTACAGTCTGCTCAGCTCCATGATTATTGCCTGCTAAGCTGCGTGATTCCTGCCTGCTCAGCTTCTTGATTATTGCCTGCTGAGCTGCGTGATTCCTGCTTGCTCAGCTCCATATTTATTGCCTGCTGAGCTGCGTGATTCCTGCCTGCTCAGCTTCTTGATTATTGCATGCTGAGCTGCGTGATTCCTGTTTGCTCAGCTCCATGATTATTGCCTGCTGAGCTGCGTGATTCCTGCTTGCTCAGCTCCATGATTTTTGCTTGCTGAGCTGCATAATAAGTGCCTGCTCAGTCCCCAGAGAGGAGCCGGCTGAATCACGTGATTAGAGTCTGCTTATCCAGTTCATTACAGCCTTCAGCTCCAATTATTATTGCCTGCTAAGTTGCGTGATTCCTGCCTGCTCAGGTCCGTGAGTATTGCCTGCTGAGTTGCGTGATTCCTGCCAGCTCAGCTCCATGATTATTGCCTGCTGAGCTGCGCGATTCCTGACTGCTAGCTTCTTGCTTCTTGGCTGCTGAGCTGCCTGATTCCTGCCTGCTCTGCTTCTTGATTATTGCCTGCTGAGCTGCGTGATTCCTGCTTGCTCAGCTCCAGGATTATTGCCTGCTGAGCTGCGTGATTCGTGCCTGCTCAGCTCCCTGATTACTGTCTGCTGAGCTGCGTGATTCCTGCCTGCTCAGCTCCAGGAGTATTGTCTGCTGGGCTGCAAGATTCGTGTGTGCTCAGTCACGGGTGTCAAGCCTGCTGAGTCACGTGTTTAGAGTCTGCTTAGCCACTTAATGGCAGTCTGCTCAGCTCCTTGATTTTTGCCAGCTGAGCTGCGAGATCCGTGCCTGCTCAGCTCCTTGATCTTTGCCTGCTGAGCTGAGTGATTCCTGCCTGCTCAGCTCCATGAGTATTGCCTGCTGAGCTGCATGATTGGTGTCTGCTGAGCTGCACCATTTGTGTCTGCTGAGCTGCACCATTGGTGTCTGCTGAGCTGCCCAAATTGTGTCTGCTCAGTCACGGGTGTAGAGCCTGCTGCGTCACGTGTTTAGAGTCTGCTTAACCACTTCATTACAGTTTGCTCAGCTCCTTGACGATTTCCTGCTCCTCTCCGTGATTAGTGCCCTCTTAGCCAAGTGATTAGTGCCTGCTCAGCTCTTTGATTATTGCCTCCTGAAGCACGTGATCAGTGCATGATAGCCACGAGATCAGCGCCTCTCAGTCACGTGATCAGCCCCTCAGTCACGTGATCAGCGCCTCTCAGTCACGTGATCAGTGCCTCTCAGTCACGTGATCAGTGCATGCTCAGTCACGTGATCAGTGCCTCTCAGTCACGTGATCAGTGCCTCTCAGTCACGTGATCAGTGCCTGCTCACTCACGTGATCAGTGCATGCTCAGCCACGTGATAAGGGCCTGCTCAGTCACGTGATCAGGGTCTGCTGAATCAAGGGATTAGCGCTTGCTCAGCTGCATGCTTAATCCCTGCTCAGCTGCCTGACTCGTGCCTGATCAGCTGTGTGATTAGTCCCTGCTCAGCTGCGTGATTAGTGCCTGCTCAAGACCGGGTTAGGAGCCGGCTGAGTGACGTGATTAGAGTCTGCTTAGCCACTTCATTACAGTCTGCTCAGCTCCATGATTATTGCCTGCTAAGCTGCGTGATTCCTGCCTGCTCAGCTTCTTGATTATTGCCTGCTGAGCTGCGTGATTCCTGCTTGCTCAGCTCCATATTTATTGCCTGCTGAGCTGCGTGATTCCTGCCTGCTCAGCTTCTTGATTATTGCATGCTGAGCTGCGTGATTCCTGTTTGCTCAGCTCCATGATTATTGCCTGCTGAGCTGCGTGATTCCTGCTTGCTCAGCTCCATGATTTTTGCTTGCTGAGCTGCATAATAAGTGCCTGCTCAGTCCCCAGAGAGGAGCCGGCTGAATCACGTGATTAGAGTCTGCTTATCCAGTTCATTACAGCCTTCAGCTCCATTATTATTGCCTGCTAAGTTGCGTGATTCCTGCCTGCTCAGGTCCGTGAGTATTGCCTGCTGAGTTGCGTGATTCCTGCCAGCTCAGCTCCATGATTATTGCCTGCTGAGCTGCGCGATTCCTGACTGCTAGCTTCTTGCTTATTGGCTGCTGAGCTGCCTGATTCCTGCCTGCTCTGCTTCTTGATTATTGCCTGCTGAGCTGCGTGATTCCTGCTTGCTCAGCTCCAGGATTATTGCCTGCTGAGCTGCGTGATTCGTGCCTGCTCAGCTCCTTGATTACTGTCTGCTGAGCTGCGTGATTCCTGCCTGCTCAGCTCCAGGAGTATTGTCTGCTGGGCTGCAAGATTCGTGTGTGCTCAGTCACGGGTGTCAAGCCTGCTGAGTCACGTGTTTAGAGTCTGCTTAGCCACTTAATGGCAGTCTGCTCAGCTCCTTGATTTTTGCCAGCTGAGCTGCGAGATTCGTGCCTGCTCAGCTCCTTGATCTTTGCCTGCTGAGCTGAGTGATTCCTGCCTGCTCAGCTCCATGAGTATTGCCTGCTGAGCTGCATGATTGGTGTCTGCTGAGCTGCACCATTTGTGTCTGCTGAGCTGCACCATTGGTGTCTGCTGAGCTGCCCAAATTGTGTCTGCTCAGTCACGGGTGTAGAGCCTGCTGCGTCACGTGTTTAGAGTCTGCTTAACCACTTCATTACAGTTTGCTCAGCTCCTTGACGATTTCCTGCTCCTCTCCGTGATTAGTGCCCTCTTAGCCAAGTGATTAGTGCCTGCTCAGCTCTTTGATTATTGCCTCCTGAAGCACGTGATCAGTGCATGATAGCCACGTGATCAGCGCCTCTCAGTCACGTGATCAGCGCCCCTCAGTCACGTGATCAGCGCCTCTCAGTCACGTGATCAGTGCCTCTCAGTCACGTGATCAGTGCATGCTCAGTCACGTGATCAGTGCCTCTCAGTCACGTGATCAGTGCCTCTCAGTCACGTGATCAGTGCCTGCTCACTCACGTGATCAGTGCATGCTCAGCCACGTGATCAGGGCCTGCTCAGTCACGTGATCAGGGTCTGCTGAATCAAGGGATTAGCGCTTGCTCAGCTGCATGCTTAATCCCTGCTCAGCTGCCTGACTCGTGCCTGATCAGCTGTGTGATTAGTCCCTGCTCAGCTTCGTGATTAGTGCCTGCTCAAGACCGGGTTAGGAGCCGGCTGAGTGACGTGATTAGAGTCTGCTTAGCCACTTCATTACAGTCTGCTCAGCTCCATGATTATTGCCTGCTAAGCTGCGTGATTCCTGCCTGCTCAGCTTCTTGATGATTGCCTGCTGAGCTGCGTGATTCCTGCTTGCTCAGCTCCATAATTATTGCCTGCTGAGCTGCGTGATTCCTGCTTGCTCAGCTCCATGATTTTTGCTTGCTGAGCTGCATAATAAGTGCCTGCTCAGTCCCCAGAGAGGAGCCGGCTGAATCACGTGATTAGAGTCTGCTTATCCAGTTCATTACAGCCTTCAGCTCCAATTATTATTGCCTGCTAAGTTGCGTGATTCCTGCCTGCTCAGGTCCGTGAGTATTGCCTGCTGAGTTGCGTGATTCCTGCCAGCTCAGCTCCATGATTATTGCCTGCTGAGCTGCGCGATTCCTGACTGCTAGCTTCTTGCTTATTGGCTGCTGAGCTGCCTGATTCCTGCCTGCTCTGCTTCTTGATTATTGCCTGCTGAGCTGCGTGATTCCTGCTTGCTCAGCTCCAGGATTATTGCCTGCTGAGCTGCGTGATTCCTGCCTGCTCAGCTCCAGGAGTATTGTCTGCTGGGCTGCAAGATTCGTGTGTGCTCAGTCACGGGTGTCAAGCCTGCTGAGTCACGTGTTTAGAGTCTGCTTAGCCACTTAATGGCAGTCTGCTCAGCTCCTTGATTTTTGCCAGCTGAGCTGCGAGATTCGTGCCTGCTCAGCTCCTTGATCTTTGCCTGCTGAGCTGAGTGATTCCTGCCTGCTCAGCTCCATGAGTATTGCCTGCTGAGCTGCATGATTGGTGTCTGCTGAGCTGCACCATTTGTGTCTGCTGAGCTGCACCATTGGTGTCTGCTGAGCTGCCCAAATTGTGTCTGCTCAGTCACGGGTGTAGAGCCTGCTGCGTCACGTGTTTAGAGTCTGCTTAACCACTTCATTACAGTTTGCTCAGCTCCTTGACGATTTCCTGCTCCTCTCCGTGATTAGTGCCCTCTTAGCCAAGTGATTAGTGCCTGCTCAGCTCTTTGATTATTGCCTCCTGAAGCACGTGATCAGTGCATGATAGCCACGTGATCAGCGCCTCTCAGTCACGTGATCAGTGCCTCTCAGTCACGTGATCAGTGCATGCTCAGTCACGTGATCAGTGCCTCTCAGTCACGTGATCAGTGCCTCTCAGTCACGTGATCAGTGCATGCTCAGTCACGTGATCAGTGCATGCTCAGCCACGTGATCAGGGCCTGCTCAGTCACGTGATCAGGGTCTGCTGAATCAAGGGATTAGCGCTTGCTCAGCTGCATGCTTAATCCCTGCTCAGCTGCCTGACTCGTGCCTGATCAGCTGTGTGATTAGTCCCTGCTCAGCTGCGTGATTAGTGCCTGCTCAAGACCGGGTTAGGAGCCGGCTGAGTGACGTGATTAGAGTCTGCTTAGCCACTTCATTACAGTCTGCTCAGCTCCATGATTATTGCCTGCTAAGCTGCGTGATTCCTGCCTGCTCAGCTTCTTGATTATTGCCTGCTGAGCTGCGTGATTCCTGGCTGCTCAGCTTCTTGATTATTGCATGCTGAGCTGCGTGATTCCTGTTTGCTCAGCTCCATGATTATTGCCTGCTGAGCTGCGTGATTCCTGCTTGCTCAGCTCCATGATTTTTGCTTGCTGAGCTGCATAATAAGTGCCTGCTCAGTCCCCAGAGAGGAGCCGGCTGAATCACGTGATTAGAGTCTGCTTATCCAGTTCATTACAGCCTTCAGCTCCAATTATTATTGCCTGCTGAGTTGCGTGATTCCTGCCAGCTCAGCTCCATGATTATTGCCTGCTGAGCTGCGCGATTCCTGACTGCTAGCTTCTTGCTTATTGGCTGCTGAGCTGCCTGATTCCTGCCTGCTCTGCTTCTTGATTATTGCCTGCTGAGCTGCGTGATTCCTGCTTGCTCAGCTCCAGGATTATTGCCTGCTGAGCTGCGTGATTCGTGCCTACTCAGCTCCTTGATTACTGTCTGCTGAGCTGCGTGATTCCTGCCTGCTCAGCTCCAGGAGTATTGTCTGCTGGGCTGCAAGATTCGTGTGTGCTCAGTCACGGGTGTCAAGCCTGCTGAGTCACGTGTTTAGAGTCTGCTTAGCCACTTAATGGCAGTCTGCTCAGCTCCTTGATTTTTGCCAGCTGAGCTGCGAGATTCGTGCCTGCTCAGCTCCTTGATCTTTGCCTGCTGAGCTGAGTGATTCCTGCCTGCTCAGCTCCATGAGTATTGCCTGCTGAGCTGCATGATTGGTGTCTGCTGAGCTGCACCATTTGTGTCTGCTGAGCTGCACCATTGGTGTCTGCTGAGCTGCCCAAATTGTGTCTGCTCAGTCACGGGTGTAGAGCCTGCTGCGTCACGTGTTTAGAGTCTGCTTAACCACTTCATTACAGTTTGCTCAGCTCCTTGACGATTTCCTGCTCCTCTCCGTGATTAGTGCCCTCTTAGCCAAGTGATTAGTGCCTGCTCAGCTCTTTGATTATTGCCTCCTGAAGCACGTGATCAGTGCATGATAGCCACGTGATCAGCGCCTCTCAGTCACGTGATCAGCGCCCCTCAGTCACGTGGTCAGCGCCTCTCAGTCACGTGATCAGTGCATGCTCAGTCACGTGATCAGTGCCTCTCAGTCACGTGATCAGTGCCTCTCAGTCACGTGATCAGTGCATGCTCAGTCACGTGATCAGTGCATGCTCAGCCACGTGATCAGGGCCTGCTCAGTCACGTGATCAGGGTCTGCTGAATCAAGGGATTAGCGCTTGCTCAGCTGCATGCTTAATCCCTGCTCAGCTGCCTGACTCGTGCCTGATCAGCTGTGTGATTAGTCCCTGCTCAGCTGCGTGATTAGTGCCTGCTCAAGACCGGGTTAGGAGCCGGCTGAGTGACGTGATTAGAGTCTGCTTAGCCACTTCATTACAGTCTGCTCAGCTCCATGATTATTGCCTGCTAAGCTGCGTGATTCCTGCCTGCTCAGCTTCTTGATTATTGCCTGCTGAGCTGCGTGATTCCTGCTTGCTCAGCTCCATATTTATTGCCTGCTGAGCTGCGTGATTCCTGGCTGCTCAGCTTCTTGATTATTGCATGCTGAGCTGCGTGATTCCTGTTTGCTCAGCTCCATGATTATTGCCTGCTGAGCTGCGTGATTCCTGCTTGCTCAGCTCCATGATTTTTGCTTGCTGAGCTGCATAATAAGTGCCTGCTCAGTCCCCAGAGAGGAGCCGGCTGAATCACGTGATTAGAGTCTGCTTATCCAGTTCATTACAGCCTTCAGCTCCAATTATTATTGCCTGCTAAGTTGCGTGATTCCTGCCTGCTCAGGTCCGTGAGTATTGCCTGCTGAGTTGCGTGATTCCTGCCAGCTCAGCTCCATGATTATTGCCTGCTGAGCTGCGCGATTCCTGACTGCTAGCTTCTTGCTTATTGGCTGCTGAGCTGCCTGATTCCTGCCTGCTCTGCTTCTTGATTATTGCCTGCTGAGCTGCGTGATTCCTGCTTGCTCAGCTCCAGGATTATTGCCTGCTGAGCTGCGTGATTCGTGCCTGCTCAGCTCCTTGATTACTGTCTGCTGAGCTGCGTGATTCCTGCCTGCTCAGCTCCAGGAGTATTGTCTGCTGGGCTGCAAGATTCGTGTGTGCTCAGTCACGGGTGTCAAGCCTGCTGAGTCACGTGTTTAGAGTCTGCTTAGCCACTTAATGGCAGTCTGCTCAGCTCCTTGATTTTTGCCAGCTGAGCTGCGAGATTCGTGCCTGCTCAGCTCCTTGATCTTTGCCTGCTGAGCTGAGTGATTCCTGCCTGCTCAGCTCCATGAGTATTGCCTGCTGAGCTGCATGATTGGTGTCTGCTGAGCTGCACCATTTGTGTCTGCTGAGCTGCACCATTGGTGTCTGCTGAGCTGCCCAAATTGTGTCTGCTCAGTCACGGGTGTAGAGCCTGCTGCGTCACGTGTTTAGAGTCTGCTTAACCACTTCATTACAGTTTGCTCAGCTCCTTGACGATTTCCTGCTCCTCTCCGTGATTAGTGCCCTCTTAGCCAAGTGATTAGTGCCTGCTCAGCTCTTTGATTATTGCCTCCTGAAGCACGTGATCAGTGCATGATAGCCACGTGATCAGCGCCTCTCAGTCACGTGATCAGCGCCCCTCAGTCACGTGATCAGCGCCTCTCAGTCACGTGATCAGTGCCTCTCAGTCACGTGTTCAGTGCATGCTCAGTCACGTGATCAGTGCCTCTCAGTCACGTGATCAGTGCCTCTCAGTCACGTGATCAGTGCCTGCTCACTCACGTGATCAGTGCATGCTCAGCCACGTGATCAGGGCCTGCTCAGTCACGTGATCAGGGTCTGCTGAATCAAGGGATTAGCGCTTGCTCAGCTGCATGCTTAATCCCTGCTCAGCTGCCTGATTCGTGCCTGATCAGCTGTGTGATTAGTCCCTGCTCAGCTGCGTGATTAGTGCCTGCTCAAGACCGGGTTAGGAGCCGGCTGAGTGACGTGATTAGAGTCTGCTTAGCCACTTCATTACAGTCTGCTCAGCTCCATGATTATTGCCTGCTAAGCTGCGTGATTCCTGCCTGCTCAGCTTCTTGATTATTGCCTGCTGAGCTGCGTGATTCCTGCTTGCTCAGCTCCATATTTATTGCCTGCTGAGCTGCGTGATTCCTGCCTGCTCAGCTTCTTGATTATTGCATGCTGAGCTGCGTGATTCCTGTTTGCTCAGCTCCATGATTATTGCCTGCTGAGCTGCGTGATTCCTGCTTGCTCAGCTCCATGATTTTTGCTTGCTGAGCTGCATAATAAGTGCCTGCTCAGTCCCCAGAGAGGAGCCGGCTGAATCACGTGATTAGAGTCTGCTTATCCAGTTCATTACAGCCTTCAGCTCCAATTATTATTGCCTGCTAAGTTGCGTGATTCCTGCCTGCTCAGGTCCGTGAGTATTGCCTGCTGAGTTGCGTGATTCCTGCCAGCTCAGCTCCATGATTATTGCCTGCTGAGCTGCGCGATTCCTGACTGCTAGCTTCTTGCTTATTGGCTGCTGAGCTGCCTGATTCCTGCCTGCTCTGCTTCTTGATTATTGCCTGCTGAGCTGCGTGATTCCTGCTTGCTCAGCTCCAGGATTATTGCCTGCTGAGCTGCGTGATTCGTGCCTGCTCAGCTCCTTGATTACTGTCTGCTGAGCTGCGTGATTCCTGCCTGCTCAGCTCCAGGAGTATTGTCTGCTGGGCTGCAAGATTCGTGTGTGCTCAGTCACGGGTGTCAAGCCTGCTGAGTCACGTGTTTAGAGTCTGCTTAGCCACTTAATGGCAGTCTGCTCAGCTCCTTGATTTTTGCCAGCTGAGCTGCGAGATTCGTGCCTGCTCAGCTCCTTGATCTTTGCCTGCTGAGCTGAGTGATTCCTGCCTGCTCAGCTCCATGAGTATTGCCTGCTGAGCTGCATGATTGGTGTCTGCTGAGCTGCACCATTGGTGTCTGCTGAGCTGCCCAAATTGTGTCTGCTCAGTCACGGGTGTAGAGCCTGCTGCGTCACGTGTTTAGAGTCTGCTTAACCACTTCATTACAGTTTGCTCAGCTCCTTGACGATTTCCTGCTCCTCTCCGTGATTAGTGCCCTCTTAGCCAAGTGATTAGTGCCTGCTCAGCTCTTTGATTATTGCCTCCTGAAGCACGTGATCAGTGCATGATAGCCACGTGATCAGCGCCTCTCAGTCACGTGATCAGCGCCCCTCAGTCACGTGATCAGCGCCTCTCAGTCACGTGATCAGTGCCTCTCAGTCACGTGATCAGTGCATGCTCAGTCACGTGATCAGTGCCTCTCAGTCACGTGATCAGTGCCTCTCAGTCACGTGATCAGTGCCTGCTCACTCACGTGATCAGTGCATGCTCAGCCACGTGATCAGGGCCTGCTCAGTCACGTGATCAGGGTCTGCTGAATCAAGGGATTAGCGCTTGCTCAGCTGCATGCTTAATCCCTGCTCAGCTGCCTGACTCGTGCCTGATCAGCTGTGTGATTAGTCCCTGCTCAGCTGCGTGATTAGTGCCTGCTCAAGACCGGGTTAGGAGCCGGCTGAGTGACGTGATTAGAGTCTGCTTAGCCACTTCATTACAGTCTGCTCAGCTCCATGATTATTGCCTGCTAAGCTGCGTGATTCCTGCCTGCTCAGCTTCTTGATGATTGCCTGCTGAGCTGCGTGATTCCTGCTTGCTCAGCTCCATAATTATTGCCTGCTGAGCTGCGTGATTCCTGCTTGCTCAGCTCCATGATTTTTGCTTGCTGAGCTGCATAATAAGTGCCTGCTCAGTCCCCAGAGAGGAGCCGGCTGAATCACGTGATTAGAGTCTGCTTATCCAGTTCATTACAGCCTTCAGCTCCAATTATTATTGCCTGCTAAGTTGCGTGATTCCTGCCTGCTCAGGTCCGTGAGTATTGCCTGCTGAGTTGCGTGATTCCTGCCAGCTCAGCTCCATGATTATTGCCTGCTGAGCTGCGCGATTCCTGACTGCTAGCTTCTTGCTTATTGGCTGCTGAGCTGCCTGATTCCTGCCTGCTCTGCTTCTTGATTATTGCCTGCTGAGCTGCGTGATTCCTGCTTGCTCAGCTCCAGGATTATTGCCTGCTGAGCTGCGTGATTCGTGCCTGCTCAGCTCCTTGATTACTGTCTGCTGAGCTGCGTGATTCCTGCCTGCTCAGCTCCAGGAGTATTGTCTGCTGGGCTGCAAGATTCGTGTGTGCTCAGTCACGGGTGTCAAGCCTGCTGAGTCACGTGTTTAGAGTCTGCTTAGCCACTTAATGGCAGTCTGCTCAGCTCCTTGATTTTTGCCAGCTGAGCTGCGAGATTCGTGCCTGCTCAGCTCCTTGATCTTTGCCTGCTGAGCTGAGTGATTCCTGCCTGCTCAGCTCCATGAGTATTGCCTGCTGAGCTGCATGATTGGTGTCTGCTGAGCTGCACCATTTGTGTCTGCTGAGCTGCACCATTGGTGTCTGCTGAGCTGCCCAAATTGTGTCTGCTCAGTCACGGGTGTAGAGCCTGCTGCGTCACGTGTTTAGAGTCTGCTTAACCACTTCATTACAGTTTGCTCAGCTCCTTGACGATTTCCTGCTCCTCTCCGTGATTAGTGCCCTCTTAGCCAAGTGATTAGTGCCTGCTCAGCTCTTTGATTATTGCCTCCTGAAGCACGTGATCAGTGCATGATAGCCACGTGATCAGCGCCTCTCAGTCACGTGATCAGCGCCCCTCAGTCACGTGATCAGCGCCTCTCAGTCACGTGATCAGTGCCTCTCAGTCACGTGATCAGTGCATGCTCAGTCACGTGATCAGTGCCTCTCAGTCACGTGATCAGTGCCTCTCAGTCACGTGATCAGTGCCTGCTCACTCACGTGATCAGTGCATGCTCAGCCACGTGATCAGGGCCTGCTCAGTCACGTGATCAGGGTCTGCTGAATCAAGGGATTAGCGCTTGCTCAGCTGCATGCTTAATCCCTGCTCAGCTGCCTGACTCGTGCCTGATCAGCTGTGTGATTAGTCCCTGCTCAGCTGCGTGATTAGTGCCTGCTCAAGACCGGGTTAGGAGCCGGCTGAGTGACGTGATTAGAGTCTGCTTAGCCACTTCATTACAGTCTGCTCAGCTCCATGATTATTGCCTGCTAAGCTGCGTGATTCCTGCCTGCTCAGCTTCTTGATGATTGCCTGCTGAGCTGCGTGATTCCTGCTTGCTCAGCTCCATAATTATTGCCTGCTGAGCTGCGTGATTCCTGCTTGCTCAGCTCCATGATTTTTGCTTGCTGAGCTGCATAATAAGTGCCTGCTCAGTCCCCAGAGAGGAGCCGGCTGAATCACGTGATTAGAGTCTGCTTATCCAGTTCATTACAGCCTTCAGCTCCAATTATTATTGCCTGCTAAGTTGCGTGATTCCTGCCTGCTCAGGTCCGTGAGTATTGCCTGCTGAGTTGCGTGATTCCTGCCAGCTCAGCTCCATGATTATTGCCTGCTGAGCTGCGCGATTCCTGACTGCTAGCTTCTTGCTTATTGGCTGCTGAGCTGCCTGATTCCTGCCTGCTCTGCTTCTTGATTATTGCCTGCTGAGCTGCGTGATTCCTGCTTGCTCAGCTCCAGGATTATTGCCTGCTGAGCTGCGTGATTCCTGCCTGCTCAGCTCCAGGAGTATTGTCTGCTGGGCTGCAAGATTCGTGTGTGCTCAGTCACGGGTGTCAAGCCTGCTGAGTCACGTGTTTAGAGTCTGCTTAGCCACTTAATGGCAGTCTGCTCAGCTCCTTGATTTTTGCCAGCTGAGCTGCGAGATTCGTGCCTGCTCAGCTCCTTGATCTTTGCCTGCTGAGCTGAGTGATTCCTGCCTGCTCAGCTCCATGAGTATTGCCTGCTGAGCTGCATGATTGGTGTCTGCTGAGCTGCACCATTTGTGTCTGCTGAGCTGCACCATTGGTGTCTGCTGAGCTGCCCAAATTGTGTCTGCTCAGTCACGGGTGTAGAGCCTGCTGCGTCACGTGTTTAGAGTCTGCTTAACCACTTCATTACAGTTTGCTCAGCTCCTTGACGATTTCCTGCTCCTCTCCGTGATTAGTGCCCTCTTAGCCAAGTGATTAGTGCCTGCTCAGCTCTTTGATTATTGCCTCCTGAAGCACGTGATCAGTGCATGATAGCCACGTGATCAGCGCCTCTCAGTCACGTGATCAGCGCCCTCAGTCACGTGATCAGCGCCTCTCAGTCACGTGATCAGTGCCTCTCAGTCACGTGATCAGTGCATGCTCAGTCACGTGATCAGTGCCTCTCAGTCACGTGATCAGTGCCTCTCAGTCACGTGATCAGTGCCTGCTCACTCACGTGATCAGTGCATGCTCAGCCACGTGATCAGGGCCTGCTCAGTCACGTGATCAGGGTCTGCTGAATCAAGGGATTAGCGCTTGCTCAGCTGCATGCTTAATCCCTGCTCAGCTGCCTGACTCGTGCCTGATCAGCTGTGTGATTAGTCCCTGCTCAGCTGCGTGATTAGTGCCTGCTCAAGACCGGGTTAGGAGCCGGCTGAGTGACGTGATGAGAGTCTGCTTAGCCACTTCATTACAGTCTGCTCAGCTCCATGATTATTGCCTGCTAAGCTGCGTGATTCCTGCCTGCTCAGCTTCTAGATTATTGCCTGCTGAGCTGCGTGATTCCTGCTTGCTCAGCTCCATAATTATTGCCTGCTGAGCTGCGTGATTCCTGCTTGCTCAGCTCCATGATTTTTGCTTGCTGAGCTGCATAATAAGTGCCTGCTCAGTCCCCAGAGAGGAGCCGGTTGAATCACGTGATTAGAGTCTGCTTATCCAGTTCATTACAGCCTTCAGCTCCAATTATTATTGCCTGCTAAGTTGCGTGATTCCTGCCTGCTCAGGTCCGTGAGTATTGCCTGCTGAGTTGCGTGATTCCTGCTCAGCTCATCCTGACTGATTGCTGCCTGAGCTGCTGATTCCTGCCTGCTCTGCTTCTGATTATTGCCTGCTGAGCTGCGTGATTCCTGCTTGCTCAGCTCCAGGATTATTGCCTGCTGAGCTGCGTGATTCGTGCCTGCTCAGCTCCTTGATTACTGTCTGCTGAGCTGCGTGATTCCTGCCTGCTCAGCTCCAGGAGTATTGTCTGCTGGGCTGCAAGATTCGTGTGTGCTCAGTCACGGGTGTCAAGCCTGCTGAGTCACGTGTTTAGAGTCTGCTTAGCCACTTAATGGCAGTCTGCTCAGCTCCTTGATTTTTGCCAGCTGAGCTGCGAGATTCGTGCCTGCTCAGCTCCTTGATCTTTGCCTGCTGAGCTGAGTGATTCCTGCCTGCTCAGCTCCATGAGTATTGCCTGCTGAGCTGCATGATTGGTGTCTGCTGAGCTGCACCATTTGTGTCTGCTGAGCTGCACCATTGGTGTCTGCGGAGCTGCACCATTGGTGTCTGCTGAGCTGCCCAAATTGTGTCTGCTCAGTCACGGGTGTAGAGCCTGCTGCGTCACGTGTTTAGAGTCTGCTTAACCACTTCATTACAGTTTGCTCAGCTCCTTGACGATTTCCTGCTCCTCTCCGTGATTAGTGCCCTCTTAGCCAAGTGATTAGTGCCTGCTCAGCTCTTTGATTATTGCCTCCTGAAGCACGTGATCAGTGCATGATAGCCACGTGATCAGCGCCTCTCAGTCACGTGATCAGCGCCCCTCAGTCACGTGATCAGCGCCTCTCAGTCACGTGATCAGTGCCTCTCAGTCACGTGATCAGTGCATGCTCAGTCACGTGATCAGTGCCTCTCAGTCACGTGATCAGTGCCTCTCAGTCACGTGATCAGTGCCTGCTAAGTCACGTGATCAGTGCATGCTCAGCCACGTGATCAGGGCCTGCTCAGTCACGTGATCAGGGTCTGCTGAATCAAGGGATTAGCGCTTGCTCAGCTGCATGCTTAATCCCTGCTCAGCTGCCTGACTCGTGCCTGATCAGCTGTGTGATTAGTCCCTGCTCAGCTGCGTGATTAGTGCCTGCTCAAGACCGGGTTAGGAGCCGGCTGAGTGACGTGATTAGAGTCTGCTTAGCCACTTCATTACAGTCTGCTCAGCTCCATGATTATTGCCTGCTAAGCTGCGTGATTCCTGCCTGCTCAGCTTCTTGATTATTGCCTGCTGAGCTGCGTGATTCCTGCTTGCTCAGCTCCATATTTATTGCCTGCTGAGCTGCGTGATTCCTGCCTGCTCAGCTTCTTGATTATTGCATGCTGAGCTGCGTGATTCCTGTTTGCTCAGCTCCATGATTATTGCCTGCTGAGCTGCGTGATTCCTGCTTGCTCAGCTCCATGATTTTTGCTTGCTGAGCTGCATAATAAGTGCCTGCTCAGTCCCCAGAGAGGAGCCGGCTGAATCACGTGATTAGAGTCTGCTTATCCAGTTCATTACAGCCTTCAGCTCCAATTATTATTGCCTGCTAAGTTGCGTGATTCCTGCCTGCTCAGGTCCGTGAGTATTGCCTGCTGAGTTGCGTGATTCCTGCCAGCTCAGCTCCATGATTATTGCCTGCTGAGCTGCGCGATTCCTGACTGCTAGCTTCTTGCTTATTGGCTGCTGAGCTGCCTGATTCCTGCCTGCTCTGCTTCTTGATTATTGCCTGCTGAGCTGCGTGATTCCTGCTTGCTCAGCTCCAGGATTATTGCCTGCTGAGCTGCGTGATTCGTGCCTGCTCAGCTCCTTGATTACTGTCTGCTGAGCTGCGTGATTCCTGCTTGCTCAGCTCCATGATTTTTGCTTGCTGAGCTGCATAATAAGTGCCTGCTCAGTCCCCAGAGAGGAGCCGGCTGAATCACGTGATTAGAGTCTGCTTATCCAGTTCATTACAGCCTTCAGCTCCAATTATTATTGCCTGCTAAGTTGCGTGATTCCTGCCTGCTCAGGTCCGTGAGTATTGCCTGCTGAGTTGCGTGATTCCTGCCAGCTCAGCTCCATGATTATTGCCTGCTGAGCTGCGCGATTCCTGACTGCTAGCTTCTTGCTTATTGGCTGCTGAGCTGCCTGATTCCTGCCTGCTCTGCTTCTTGATTATTGCCTGCTGAGCTGCGTGATTCCTGCTTGCTCAGCTCCAGGATTATTGCCTGCTGAGCTGCGTGATTCGTGCCTGCTCAGCTCCTTGATTACTGTCTGCTGAGCTGCGTGATTCCTGCCTGCTCAGCTCCAGGAGTATTGTCTGCTGGGCTGCAAGATTCGTGTGTGCTCAGTCACGGGTGTCAAGCCTGCTGAGTCACGTGTTTAGAGTCTGCTTAGCCACTTAATGGCAGTCTGCTCAGCTCCTTGATTTTTGCCAGCTGAGCTGCGAGATTCGTGCCTGCTCAGCTCCTTGATCTTTGCCTGCTGAGCTGAGTGATTCCTGCCTGCTCAGCTCCATGAGTATTGCCTGCTGAGCTGCATGATTGGTGTCTGCTGAGCTGCACCATTTGTGTCTGCTGAGCTGCACCATTGGTGTCTGCTGAGCTGCCCAAATTGTGTCTGCTCAGTCACGGGTGTAGAGCCTGCTGCGTCACGTGTTTAGAGTCTGCTTAACCACTTCATTACAGTTTGCTCAGCTCCTTGACGATTTCCTGCTCCTCTCCGTGATTAGTGCCCTCTTAGCCAAGTGATTAGTGCCTGCTCAGCTCTTTGATTATTGCCTCCTGAAGCACGTGATCAGTGCATGATAGCCACGTGATCAGCGCCTCTCAGTCACGTGATCAGCGCCCCTCAGTCACGTGATCAGCGCCTCTCAGTCACGTGATCAGTGCCTCTCAGTCACGTGATCAGTGCATGCTCAGTCACGTGATCAGTGCCTCTCAGTCACGTGATCAGTGCCTCTCAGTCACGTGATCAGTGCCTGCTCACTCACGTGATCAGTGCATGCTCAGCCACGTGATCAGGGCCTGCTCAGTCACGTGATCAGGGTCTGCTGAATCAAGGGATTAGCGCTTGCTCAGCTGCATGCTTAATCCCTGCTCAGCTGCCTGACTCGTGCCTGATCAGCTGTGTGATTAGTCCCTGCTCAGCTGCGTGATTAGTGCCTGCTCAAGACCGGGTTAGGAGCCGGCTGAGTGACGTGATTAGAGTCTGCTTAGCCACTTCATTACAGTCTGCTCAGCTCCATGATTATTGCCTGCTAAGCTGCGTGATTCCTGCCTGCTCAGCTTCTTGATTATTGCCTGCTGAGCTGCGTGATTCCTGCTTGCTCAGCTCCATATTTATTGCCTGCTGAGCTGCGTGATTCCTGCCTGCTCAGCTTCTTGATTATTGCATGCTGAGCTGCGTGATTCCTGTTTGCTCAGCTCCATGATTATTGCCTGCTGAGCTGCGTGATTCCTGCTTGCTCAGCTCCATGATTTTTGCTTGCTGAGCTGCATAATAAGTGCCTGCTCAGTCCCCAGAGAGGAGCCGGCTGAATCACGTGATTAGAGTCTGCTTATCCAGTTCATTACAGCCTTCAGCTCCAATTATTATTGCCTGCTAAGTTGCGTGATTCCTGCCTGCTCAGGTCCGTGAGTATTGCCTGCTGAGTTGCGTGATTCCTGCCAGCTCAGCTCCATGATTATTGCCTGCTGAGCTGCGCGATTCCTGACTGCTAGCTTCTTGCTTATTGGCTGCTGAGCTGCCTGATTCCTGCCTGCTCTGCTTCTTGATTATTGCCTGCTGAGCTGCGTGATTCCTGCTTGCTCAGCTCCAGGATTATTGCCTGCTGAGCTGCGTGATTCGTGCCTGCTCAGCTCCTTGATTACTGTCTGCTGAGCTGCGTGATTCCTGCCTGCTCAGCTCCAGGAGTATTGTCTGCTGGGCTGCAAGATTCGTGTGTGCTCAGTCACGGGTGTCAAGCCTGCTGAGTCACGTGTTTAGAGTCTGCTTAGCCACTTAATGGCAGTCTGCTCAGCTCCTTGATTTTTGCCAGCTGAGCTGCGAGATTCGTGCCTGCTCAGCTCCTTGATCTTTGCCTGCTGAGCTGAGTGATTCCTGCCTGCTCAGCTCCATGAGTATTGCCTGCTGAGCTGCATGATTGGTGTCTGCTGAGCTGCACCATTTGTGTCTGCTGAGCTGCACCATTGGTGTCTGCGGAGCTGCACCATTGGTGTCTGCTGAGCTGCCCAAATTGTGTCTGCTCAGTCACGGGTGTAGAGCCTGCTGCGTCACGTGTTTAGAGTCTGCTTAACCACTTCATTACAGTTTGCTCAGCTCCTTGACGATTTCCTGCTCCTCTCCGTGATTAGTGCCCTCTTAGCCAAGTGATTAGTGCCTGCTCAGCTCTTTGATTATTGCCTCCTGAAGCACGTGATCAGTGCATGATAGCCACGTGATCAGCGCCTCTCAGTCACGTGATCAGCGCCCCTCAGTCACGTGATCAGCGCCTCTCAGTCACGTGATCAGTGCCTCTCAGTCACGTTTTCAGTGCATGCTCAGTCACGTGATCAGTGCCTCTCAGTCACGTGATCAGTGCCTCTCAGTCACGTGATCAGTGCCTGCTAAGTCACGTGATCAGTGCATGCTCAGCCACGTGATCAGGGCCTGCTCAGTCACGTGATCAGGGTCTGCTGAATCAAGGGATTAGCGCTTGCTCAGCTGCATGCTTAATCCCTGCTCAGCTGCCTGACTCGTGCCTGATCAGCTGTGTGATTAGTCCCTGCTCAGCTGCGTGATTAGTGCCTGCTCAAGACCGGGTTAGGAGCCGGCTGAGTGACGTGATTAGAGTCTGCTTAGCCACTTCATTACAGTCTGCTCAGCTCCATGATTATTGCCTGCTAAGCTGCGTGATTCCTGCCTGCTCAGCTTCTTGATTATTGCCTGCTGAGCTGCGTGATTCCTGCTTGCTCAGCTCCATATTTATTGCCTGCTGAGCTGCGTGATTCCTGCCTGCTCAGCTTCTTGATTATTGCATGCTGAGCTGCGTGATTCCTGTTTGCTCAGCTCCATGATTATTGCCTGCTGAGCTGCGTGATTCCTGCTTGCTCAGCTCCATGATTTTTGCTTGCTGAGCTGCATAATAAGTGCCTGCTCAGTCCCCAGAGAGGAGCCGGCTGAATCACGTGATTAGAGTCTGCTTATCCAGTTCATTACAGCCTTCAGCTCCAATTATTATTGCCTGCTAAGTTGCGTGATTCCTGCCTGCTCAGGTCCGTGAGTATTGCCTGCTGAGTTGCGTGATTCCTGCCAGCTCAGCTCCATGATTATTGCCTGCTGAGCTGCGCGATTCCTGACTGCTAGCTTCTTGCTTATTGGCTGCTGAGCTGCCTGATTCCTGCCTGCTCTGCTTCTTGATTATTGCCTGCTGAGCTGCGTGATTCCTGCTTGCTCAGCTCCAGGATTATTGCCTGCTGAGCTGCGTGATTCGTGCCTGCTCAGCTCCTTGATTACTGTCTGCTGAGCTGCGTGATTCCTGCTTGCTCAGCTCCATGATTTTTGCTTGCTGAGCTGCATAATAAGTGCCTGCTCAGTCCCAGAGAGGAGCCGGCTGAATCACGTGATTAGAGTCTGCTTATCCAGTTCATTACAGCCTTCAGCTCCATTATTATTGCCTGCTAAGTTGCGTGATTCCTGCCTGCTCAGGTCCGTGAGTATTGCCTGCTGAGTTGCGTGATTCCTGCCAGCTCAGCTCCATGATTGTTGCCTGCTGAGCTGCGCGATTCCTGACTGCTAGCTTCTTGCTTATTGGCTGCTGAGCTGCCTGATTCCTGCCTGCTCTGCTTCTTGATTATTGCCTGCTGAGCTGCGTGATTCCTGCTTGCTCAGCTCCAGGATTATTGCCTGCTGAGCTGCGTGATTCGTGCCTGCTCAGCTCCTTGATTACTGTCTGCTGAGCTGCGTGATTCCTGCCTGCTCAGCTCCAGGAGTATTGTCTGCTGGGCTGCAAGATTCGTGTGTGCTCAGTCACGGGTGTCAAGCCTGCTGAGTCACGTGTTTAGAGTCTGCTTAGCCACTTAATGGCAGTCTGCTCAGCTCCTTGATTTTTGCCAGCTGAGCTGCGAGATTCGTGCCTGCTCAGCTCCTTGATCTTTGCCTGCTGAGCTGAGTGATTCCTGCCTGCTCAGCTCCATGAGTATTGCCTGCTGAGCTGCATGATTGGTGTCTGCTGAGCTGCACCATTTGTGTCTGCTGAGCTGCACCATTGGTGTCTGCTGAGCTGCCCAAATTGTGTCTGCTCAGTCACGGGTGTAGAGCCTGCTGCGTCACGTGTTTAGAGTCTGCTTAACCACTTCATTACAGTTTGCTCAGCTCCTTGACGATTTCCTGCTCCTCTCCGTGATTAGTGCCCTCTTAGCCAAGTGATTAGTGCCTGCTCAGCTCTTTGATTATTGCCTCCTGAAGCACGTGATCAGTGCATGATAGCCACGTGATCAGCGCCTCTCAGTCACGTGATCAGCGCCCCTCAGTCACGTGATCAGCGCCTCTCAGTCACGTGATCAGTGCCTCTCAGTCACGTGATCAGTGCATGCTCAGTCACGTGATCAGTGCCTCTCAGTCACGTGATCAGTGCCTCTCAGTCACGTGATCAGTGCCTGCTCACTCACGTGATCAGTGCATGCTCAGCCACGTGATCAGGGCCTGCTCAGTCACGTGATCAGGGTCTGCTGAATCAAGGGATTAGCGCTTGCTCAGCTGCATGCTTAATCCCTGCTCAGCTGCCTGACTCGTGCCTGATCAGCTGTGTGATTAGTCCCTGCTCAGCTGCGTGATTAGTGCCTGCTCAAGACCGGGTTAGGAGCCGGCTGAGTGACGTGATTAGAGTCTGCTTAGCCACTTCATTACAGTCTGCTCAGCTCCATGATTATTGCCTGCTAAGCTGCGTGATTCCTGCCTGCTCAGCTTCTTGATTATTGCCTGCTGAGCTGCGTGATTCCTGCTTGCTCAGCTCCATATTTATTGCCTGCTGAGCTGCGTGATTCCTGCCTGCTCAGCTTCTTGATTATTGCATGCTGAGCTGCGTGATTCCTGTTTGCTCAGCTCCATGATTATTGCCTGCTGAGCTGCGTGATTCCTGCTTGCTCAGCTCCATGATTTTTGCTTGCTGAGCTGCATAATAAGTGCCTGCTCAGTCCCCAGAGAGGAGCCGGCTGAATCACGTGATTAGAGTCTGCTTATCCAGTTCATTACAGCCTTCAGCTCCAATTATTATTGCCTGCTAAGTTGCGTGATTCCTGCCTGCTCAGGTCCGTGAGTATTGCCTGCTGAGTTGCGTGATTCCTGCCAGCTCAGCTCCATGATTATTGCCTGCTGAGCTGCGCGATTCCTGACTGCTAGCTTCTTGCTTATTGGCTGCTGAGCTGCCTGATTCCTGCCTGCTCTGCTTCTTGATCATTGCCTGCTGAGCTGCGTGATTCCTGCTTGCTCAGCTCCAGGATTATTGCCTGCTGAGCTGCGTGATTCGTGCCTGCTCAGCTCCTTGATTACTGTCTGCTGAGCTGCGTGATTCCTGCCTGCTCAGCTCCAGGAGTATTGTCTGCTGGGCTGCAAGATTCGTGTGTGCTCAGTCACGGGTGTCAAGCCTGCTGAGTCACGTGTTTAGAGTCTGCTTAGCCACTTAATGGCAGTCTGCTCAGCTCCTTGATTTTTGCCAGCTGAGCTGCGAGATTCGTGCCTGCTCAGCTCCTTGATCTTTGCCTGCTGAGCTGAGTGATTCCTGCCTGCTCAGCTCCATGAGTATTGCCTGCTGAGCTGCATGATTGGTGTCTGCTGAGCTGCACCATTTGTGTCTGCTGAGCTGCACCA
The DNA here is from genome assembly GCF_032452875.1 of Bos javanicus. Taxonomy (NCBI): domain Eukaryota; kingdom Metazoa; phylum Chordata; class Mammalia; order Artiodactyla; family Bovidae; genus Bos; species Bos javanicus. The sequence continues at coordinate 73,315 of NW_026894070.1, read as the reverse complement.
TTGGTGCTGAGCTGCACCATTGGTGTCTGCTGAGCTGCCCAAATTGTGTCTGCTCAGTCACGGGTGTAGAGCCTGCTGCGTCACGTGTTTAGAGTCTGCTTAACCACTTCATTACAGTTTGCTCAGCTCCTTGACGATTTCCTGCTCCTCTCCGTGATTAGTGCCCTCTTAGCCAAGTGATTAGTGCCTGCTCAGCTCTTTGATTATTGCCTCCTGAAGCACGTGATCAGTGCATGATAGCCACGTGATCAGCGCCTCTCAGTCACGTGATCAGCGCCCCTCAGTCACGTGATCAGCGCCTCTCAGTCACGTGATCAGTGCCTCTCAGTCACGTGTTCAGTGCATGCTCAGTCACGTGATCAGTGCCTCTCAGTCACGTGATCAGTGCCTCTCAGTCACGTGATCAGTGCCTGCTAAGTCACGTGATCAGTGCATGCTCAGCCACGTGATCAGGGCCTGCTCAGTCACGTGATCAGGGTCTGCTGAATCAAGGGATTAGCGCTTGCTCAGCTGCATGCTTAATCCCTGCTCAGCTGCCTGACTCGTGCCTGATCAGCTGTGTGATTAGTCCCTGCTCAGCTGCGTGATTAGTGCCTGCTCAAGACCGGGTTAGGAGCCGGCTGAGTGACGTGATTAGAGTCTGCTTAGCCACTTCATTACAGTCTGCTCAGCTCCATGATTATTGCCTGCTAAGCTGCGTGATTCCTGCCTGCTCAGCTTCTTGATTATTGCCTGCTGAGCTGCGTGATTCCTGCTTGCTCAGCTCCATATTTATTGCCTGCTGAGCTGCGTGATTCCTGCCTGCTCAGCTTCTTGATTATTGCATGCTGAGCTGCGTGATTCCTGTTTGCTCAGCTCCATGATTATTGCCTGCTGAGCTGCGTGATTCCTGCTTGCTCAGCTCCATGATTTTTGCTTGCTGAGCTGCATAATAAGTGCCTGCTCAGTCCCCAGAGAGGAGCCGGCTGAATCACGTGATTAGAGTCTGCTTATCCAGTTCATTACAGCCTTCAGCTCCAATTATTATTGCCTGCTAAGTTGCGTGATTCCTGCCTGCTCAGGTCCGTGAGTATTGCCTGCTGAGTTGCGTGATTCCTGCCAGCTCAGCTCCATGATTATTGCCTGCTGAGCTGCGCGATTCCTGACTGCTAGCTTCTTGTTGGCTGCTGAGCTGCCTGATTCCTGCCTGCTCTGCTTCTTGATTATTGCCTGCTGAGCTGCGTGATTCCTGCTTGCTCAGCTCCAGGATTATTGCCTGCTGAGCTGCGTGATTCCTGCCTGCTCAGCTCCTGGATTATTGCCTGCTGAGCTGCGTGATTCCTGCTTGCTCAGCTCCATGATTTTTGCTTGCTGAGCTGCATAATAAGTGCCTGCTCAGTCCCAGAGAGGAGCCGGCTGAATCACGTGATTAGAGTCTGCTTATCCAGTTCATTACAGCCTTCAGCTCCAATTATTATTGCCTGCTAAGTTGCGTGATTCCTGCCTGCTCAGGTCCGTGAGTATTGCCTGCTGAGTTGCGTGATTCCTGCCAGCTCAGCTCCATGATTATTGCCTGCTGAGCTGCGCGATTCCTGACTGCTAGCTTCTTGCTTATTGGCTGCTGAGCTGCCTGATTCCTGCCTGCTCTGCTTCTTGATTATTGCCTGCTGAGCTGCGTGATTCCTGCTTGCTCAGCTCCAGGATTATTGCCTGCTGAGCTGCGTGATTCGTGCCTGCTCAGCTCCTTGATTACTGTCTGCTGAGCTGCGTGATTCCTGCCTGCTCAGCTCCAGGAGTATTGTCTGCTGGGCTGCAAGATTCGTGTGTGCTCAGTCACGGGTGTCAAGCCTGCTGAGTCACGTGTTTAGAGTCTGCTTAGCCACTTAATGGCAGTCTGCTCAGCTCCTTGATTTTTGCCAGCTGAGCTGCGAGATTCGTGCCTGCTCAGCTCCTTGATCTTTGCCTGCTGAGCTGAGTGATTCCTGCCTGCTCAGCTCCATGAGTATTGCCTGCTGAGCTGCATGATTGGTGTCTGCTGAGCTGCACCATTTGTGTCTGCTGAGCTGCACCATTGGTGTCTGCTGAGCTGCCCAAATTGTGTCTGCTCAGTCACGGGTGTAGAGCCTGCTGCGTCACGTGTTTAGAGTCTGCTTAACCACTTCATTACAGTTTGCTCAGCTCCTTGACGATTTCCTGCTCCTCTCCGTGATTAGTGCCCTCTTAGCCAAGTGATTAGTGCCTGCTCAGCTCTTTGATTATTGCCTCCTGAAGCACGTGATCAGTGCATGATAGCCACGTGATCAGCGCCTCTCAGTCACGTGATCAGCGCCCCTCAGTCACGTGATCAGCGCCTCTCAGTCACGTGATCAGTGCCTCTCAGTCACGTGATCAGTGCATGCTCAGTCACGTGATCAGTGCCTCTCAGTCACGTGATCAGTGCCTCTCAGTCACGTGATCAGTGCCTGCTCACTCACGTGATCAGTGCATGCTCAGCCACGTGATCAGGGCCTGCTCAGTCACGTGATCAGGGTCTGCTGAATCAAGGGATTAGCGCTTGCTCAGCTGCATGCTTAATCCCTGCTCAGCTGCCTGACTCGTGCCTGATCAGCTGTGTGATTAGTCCCTGCTCAGCTGCGTGATTAGTGCCTGCTCAAGACCGGGTTAGGAGCCGGCTGAGTGACGTGATTAGAGTCTGCTTAGCCACTTCATTACAGTCTGCTCAGCTCCATGATTATTGCCTGCTAAGCTGCGTGATTCCTGCCTGCTCAGCTTCTTGATTATTGCCTGCTGAGCTGCGTGATTCCTGCTTGCTCAGCTCCATATTTATTGCCTGCTGAGCTGCGTGATTCCTGCCTGCTCAGCTTCTTGATTATTGCATGCTGAGCTGCGTGATTCCTGTTTGCTCAGCTCCATGATTATTGCCTGCTGAGCTGCGTGATTCCTGCTTGCTCAGCTCCATGATTTTTGCTTGCTGAGCTGCATAATAAGTGCCTGCTCAGTCCCCAGAGAGGAGCCGGCTGAATCACGTGATTAGAGTCTGCTTATCCAGTTCATTACAGCCTTCAGCTCCAATTATTATTGCCTGCTAAGTTGCGTGATTCCTGCCTGCTCAGGTCCGTGAGTATTGCCTGCTGAGTTGCGTGATTCCTGCCAGCTCAGCTCCATGATTATTGCCTGCTGAGCTGCGCGATTCCTGACTGCTAGCTTCTTGCTTATTGGCTGCTGAGCTGCCTGATTCCTGCCTGCTCTGCTTCTTGATTATTGCCTGCTGAGCTGCGTGATTCCTGCTTGCTCAGCTCCAGGATTATTGCCTGCTGAGCTGCGTGATTCGTGCCTGCTCAGCTCCTTGATTACTGTCTGCTGAGCTGCGTGATTCCTGCCTGCTCAGCTCCAGGAGTATTGTCTGCTGGGCTGCAAGATTCGTGTGTGCTCAGTCACGGGTGTCAAGCCTGCTGAGTCACGTGTTTAGAGTCTGCTTAGCCACTTAATGGCAGTCTGCTCAGCTCCTTGATTTTTGCCAGCTGAGCTGCGAGATTCGTGCCTGCTCAGCTCCTTGATCTTTGCCTGCTGAGCTGAGTGATTCCTGCCTGCTCAGCTCCATGAGTATTGCCTGCTGAGCTGCATGATTGGTGTCTGCTGAGCTGCACCATTTGTGTCTGCTGAGCTGCACCATTGGTGTCTGCTGAGCTGCCCAAATTGTGTCTGCTCAGTCACGGGTGTAGAGCCTGCTGCGTCACGTGTTTAGAGTCTGCTTAACCACTTCATTACAGTTTGCTCAGCTCCTTGACGATTTCCTGCTCCTCTCCGTGATTAGTGCCCTCTTAGCCAAGTGATTAGTGCCTGCTCAGCTCTTTGATTATTGCCTCCTGAAGCACGTGATCAGTGCATGATAGCCACGTGATCAGCGCCTCTCAGTCACGTGATCAGCGCCCCTCAGTCACGTGATCAGCGCCTCTCAGTCACGTGATCAGTGCCTCTCAGTCACGTGTTCAGTGCATGCTCAGTCACGTGATCAGTGCCTCTCAGTCACGTGATCAGTGCCTCTCAGTCACGTGATCAGTGCCTGCTAAGTCACGTGATCAGTGCATGCTCAGCCACGTGATCAGGGCCTGCTCAGTCACGTGATCAGGGTCTGCTGAATCAAGGGATTAGCGCTTGCTCAGCTGCATGCTTAATCCCTGCTCAGCTGCCTGACTCGTGCCTGATCAGCTGTGTGATTAGTCCCTGCTCAGCTGCGTGATTAGTGCCTGCTCAAGACCGGGTTAGGAGCCGGCTGAGTGACGTGATTAGAGTCTGCTTAGCCACTTCATTACAGTCTGCTCAGCTCCATGATTATTGCCTGCTAAGCTGCGTGATTCCTGCCTGCTCAGCTTCTTGATTATTGCCTGCTGAGCTGCGTGATTCCTGCTTGCTCAGCTCCATATTTATTGCCTGCTGAGCTGCGTGATTCCTGCCTGCTCAGCTTCTTGATTATTGCATGCTGAGCTGCGTGATTCCTGTTTGCTCAGCTCCATGATTATTGCCTGCTGAGCTGCGTGATTCCTGCTTGCTCAGCTCCATGATTTTTGCTTGCTGAGCTGCATAATAAGTGCCTGCTCAGTCCCCAGAGAGGAGCCGGCTGAATCACGTGATTAGAGTCTGCTTATCCAGTTCATTACAGCCTTCAGCTCCAATTATTATTGCCTGCTAAGTTGCGTGATTCCTGCCTGCTCAGGTCCGTGAGTATTGCCTGCTGAGTTGCGTGATTCCTGCCAGCTCAGCTCCATGATTATTGCCTGCTGAGCTGCGCGATTCCTGACTGCTAGCTTCTTGCTTATTGGCTGCTGAGCTGCCTGATTCCTGCCTGCTCTGCTTCTTGATTATTGCCTGCTGAGCTGCGTGATTCCTGCTTGCTCAGCTCCAGGATTATTGCCTGCTGAGCTGCGTGATTCGTGCCTGCTCAGCTCCTTGATTACTGTCTGCTGAGCTGCGTGATTCCTGCCTGCTCAGCTCCAGGAGTATTGTCTGCTGGGCTGCTAGATTCGTGTGTGCTCAGTCACGGGTGTCAAGCCTGCTGAGTCACGTGTTTAGAGTCTGCTTAGCCACTTAATGGCAGTCTGCTCAGCTCCTTGATTTTTGCCAGCTGAGCTGCGAGATTCGTGCCTGCTCAGCTCCTTGATCTTTGCCTGCTGAGCTGAGTGATTCCTGCCTGCTCAGCTCCATGAGTATTGCCTGCTGAGCTGCATGATTGGTGTCTGCTGAGCTGCACCATTTGTGTCTGCTGAGCTGCACCATTGGTGTCTGCTGAGCTGCCCAAATTGTGTCTGCTCAGTCACGGGTGTAGAGCCTGCTGCGTCACGTGTTTAGAGTCTGCTTAACCACTTCATTACAGTTTGCTCAGCTCCTTGACGATTTCCTGCTCCTCTCCGTGATTAGTGCCCTCTTAGCCAAGTGATTAGTGCCTGCTCAGCTCTTTGATTATTGCCTCCTGAAGCACGTGATCAGTGCATGATAGCCACGTGATCAGCGCCTCTCAGTCACGTGATCAGCGCCCCTCAGTCACGTGATCATCGCCTCTCAGTCACGTGATCAGTGCCTCTCAGTCACGTGATCAGTGCATGCTCAGTCACGTGATCAGTGCCTCTCAGTCACGTGATCAGTGCCTCTCAGTCACGTGATCAGTGCATGCTCAGTCACGTGATCAGTGCATGCTCAGCCACGTGATCAGGGCCTGCTCAGTCACGTGATCAGGGTCTGCTGAATCAAGGGATTAGCGCTTGCTCAGCTGCATGCTTAATCCCTGCTCAGCTGCCTGACTCGTGCCTGATCAGCTGTGTGATTAGTCCCTGCTCAGCTGCGTGATTAGTGCCTGCTCAAGACCGGGTTAGGAGCCGGCTGAGTGACGTGATTAGAGTCTGCTTAGCCACTTCATTACAGTCTGCTCAGCTCCATGATTATTGCCTGCTAAGCTGCGTGATTCCTGCCTGCTCAGCTTCTTGATTATTGCCTGCTGAGCTGCGTGATTCCTGCTTGCTCAGCTCCATATTTATTGCCTGCTGAGCTGCGTGATTCCTGCCTGCTCAGCTTCTTGATTATTGCATGCTGAGCTGCGTGATTCCTGTTTGCTCAGCTCCATGATTATTGCCTGCTGAGCTGCGTGATTCCTGCTTGCTCAGCTCCATGATTTTTGCTTGCTGAGCTGCATAATAAGTGCCTGCTCAGTCCCCAGAGAGGAGCCGGCTGAATCACGTGATTAGAGTCTGCTTATCCAGTTCATTACAGCCTTCAGCTCCAATTATTATTGCCTGCTAAGTTGCGTGATTCCTGCCTGCTCAGGTCCGTGAGTATTGCCTGCTGAGTTGCGTGATTCCTGCCAGCTCAGCTCCATGATTATTGCCTGCTGAGCTGCGCGATTCCTGACTGCTAGCTTCTTGCTTATTGGCTGCTGAGCTGCCTGATCTTTGCCTGCTGAGCTGAGTGATTCCTGCCTGCTCAGCTCCATGAGTATTGCCTGCTGAGCTGCATGATTGGTGTCTGCTGAGCTGCACCATTTGTGTCTGATGAGCTGCACCATTGGTGTCTGCTGAGCTGCCCAAATTGTGTCTGCTCAGTCACGGGTGTAGAGCCTGCTGCGTCACGTGTTTAGAGTCTGCTTAACCACTTCATTACAGTTTGCTCAGCTCCTTGACGATTTCCTGCTCCTCTCCGTGATTAGTGCCCTCTTAGCCAAGTGATTAGTGCCTGCTCAGCTCTTTGATTATTGCCTCCTGAAGCACGTGATCAGTGCATGATAGCCACGTGATCAGCGCCTCTCAGTCACGTGATCAGCGCCCCTCAGTCACGTGATCAGCGCCTCTCAGTCACGTGATCAGTGCCTCTCAGTCACGTGATCAGTGCATGCTCAGTCACGTGATCAGTGCCTCTCAGTCACGTGATCAGTGCCTCTCAGTCACGTGATCAGTGCCTGCTCACTCACGTGATCAGTGCATGCTCAGCCACGTGATCAGGGCCTGCTCAGTCACGTGATCAGGGTCTGCTGAATCAAGGGATTAGCGCTTGCTCAGCTGCATGCTTAATCCCTGCTCAGCTGCCTGAGTCGTGCCTGATCAGCTGTGTGATTAGTCCCTGCTCAGCTGCGTGATTAGTGCCTGCTCAAGACCGGGTTAGGAGCCGGCTGAGTGACGTTATTAGAGTCTGCTTAGCCACTTCATTACAGTCTGCTCAGCTCCATGATTATTGCCTGCTAAGCTGCGTGATTCCTGCCTGCTCAGCTTCTTGATTATTGCCTGCTGAGCTGCGTGATTCCTGCTTGCTCAGCTCCATATTTATTGCCTGCTGAGCTGCGTGATTCCTGCCTGCTCAGCTTCTTGATTATTGCATGCTGAGCTGCGTGATTCCTGTTTGCTCAGCTCCATGATTATTGCCTGCTGAGCTGCGTGATTCCTGCTTGCTCAGCTCCATGATTTTTGCTTGCTGAGCTGCATAATAAGTGCCTGCTCAGTCCCCAGAGAGGAGCCGGCTGAATCACGTGATTAGAGTCTGCTTATCCAGTTCATTACAGCCTTCAGCTCCAATTATTATTGCCTGCTAAGTTGCGTGATTCCTGCCTGCTCAGGTCCGTGAGTATTGCCTGCTGAGTTGCGTGATTCCTGCCAGCTCAGCTCCATGATTATTGCCTGCTGAGCTGCGCGATTCCTGACTGCTAGCTTCTTGCTTATTGGCTGCTGAGCTGCCTGATTCCTGCCTGCTCTGCTTCTTGATTATTGCCTGCTGAGCTGCGTGATTCCTGCTTGCTCAGCTCCAGGATTATTGCCTGCTGAGCTGCGTGATTCGTGCCTGCTCAGCTCCTTGATTACTGTCTGCTGAGCTGCGTGATTCCTGCCTGCTCAGCTCCAGGAGTATTGTCTGCTGGGCTGCAAGATTCGTGTGTGCTCAGTCACGGGTGTCAAGCCTGCTGAGTCACGTGTTTAGAGTCTGCTTAGCCACTTAATGGCAGTCTGCTCAGCTCCTTGATTTTTGCCAGCTGAGCTGCGAGATTCGTGCCTGCTCAGCTCCTTGATCTTTGCCTGCTGAGCTGAGTGATTCCTGCCTGCTCAGCTCCATGAGTATTGCCTGCTGAGCTGCATGATTGGTGTCTGCTGAGCTGCACCATTTGTGTCTGCTGAGCTGCACCATTGGTGTCTGCTGAGCTGCCCAAATTGTGTCTGCTCAGTCACGGGTGTAGAGCCTGCTGCGTCACGTGTTTAGAGTCTGCTTAACCACTTCATTACAGTTTGCTCAGCTCCTTGACGATTTCCTGCTCCTCTCCGTGATTAGTGCCCTCTTAGCCAAGTGATTAGTGCCTGCTCAGCTCTTTGATTATTGCCTCCTGAAGCACGTGATCAGTGCATGATAGCCACGTGATCAGCGCCTCTCAGTCACGTGATCAGCGCCCCTCAGTCACGTGATCAGCGCCTCTCAGTCACGTGATCAGTGCCTCTCAGTCACGTGATCAGTGCATGCTCAGTCACGTGATCAGTGCCTCTCAGTCACGTGATCAGTGCCTCTCAGTCACGTGATCAGTGCCTGCTCACTCACGTGATCAGTGCATGCTCAGCCACGTGATCAGGGCCTGCTCAGTCACGTGATCAGGGTCTGCTGAATCAAGGGATTAGCGCTTGCTCAGCTGCATGCTTAATCCCTGCTCAGCTGCCTGACTCGTGCCTGATCAGCTGTGTGATTAGTCCCTGCTCAGCTGCGTGATTAGTGCCTGCTCAAGACCGGGTTAGGAGCCGGCTGAGTGACGTGATTAGAGTCTGCTTAGCCACTTCATTACAGTCTGCTCAGCTCCATGATTATTGCCTGCTAAGCTGCGTGATTCCTGCCTGCTCAGCTTCTTGATTATTGCCTGCTGAGCTGCGTGATTCCTGCTTGCTCAGCTCCATATTTATTGCCTGCTGAGCTGCGTGATTCCTGCCTGCTCAGCTTCTTGATTATTGCATGCTGAGCTGCGTGATTCCTGTTTGCTCAGCTCCATGATTATTGCCTGCTGAGCTGCGTGATTCCTGCTTGCTCAGCTCCATGATTTTTGCTTGCTGAGCTGCATAATAAGTGCCTGCTCAGTCCCCAGAGAGGAGCCGGCTGAATCACGTGATTAGAGTCTGCTTATCCAGTTCATTACAGCCTTCAGCTCCAATTATTATTGCCTGCTAAGTTGCGTGATTCCTGCCTGCTCAGGTCCGTGAGTATTGCCTGCTGAGTTGCGTGATTCCTGCCAGCTCAGCTCCATGATTATTGCCTGCTGAGCTGCGCGATTCCTGACTGCTAGCTTCTTGCTTATTGGCTGCTGAGCTGCCTGATTCCTGCCTGCTCTGCTTCTTGATTATTGCCTGCTGAGCTGCGTGATTCCTGCTTGCTCAGCTCCAGGATTATTGCCTGCTGAGCTGCGTGATTCGTGCCTGCTCAGCTCCTTGATTACTGTCTGCTGAGCTGCGTGATTCCTGCCTGCTCAGCTCCAGGAGTATTGTCTGCTGGGCTGCAAGATTCGTGTGTGCTCAGTCACGGGTGTCAAGCCTGCTGAGTCACGTGTTTAGAGTCTGCTTAGCCACTTAATGGCAGTCTGCTCAGCTCCTTGATTTTTGCCAGCTGAGCTGCGAGATTCGTGCCTGCTCAGCTCCTTGATCTTTGCCTGCTGAGCTGAGTGATTCCTGCCTGCTCAGCTCCATGAGTATTGCCTGCTGAGCTGCATGATTGGTGTCTGCTGAGCTGCACCATTTGTGTCTGCTGAGCTGCACCATTGGTGTCTGCTGAGCTGCCCAAATTGTGTCTGCTCAGTCACGGGTGTAGAGCCTGCTGCGTCACGTGTTTAGAGTCTGCTTAACCACTTCATTACAGTTTGCTCAGCTCCTTGACGATTTCCTGCTCCTCTCCGTGATTAGTGCCCTCTTAGCCAAGTGATTAGTGCCTGCTCAGCTCTTTGATTATTGCCTCCTGAAGCACGTGATCAGTGCATGATAGCCACGTGATCAGCGCCTCTCAGTCACGTGATCAGCGCCCCTCAGTCACGTGATCAGCGCCTCTCAGTCACGTGATCAGTGCCTCTCAGTCACGTGATCAGTGCATGCTCAGTCACGTGATCAGTGCCTCTCAGTCACGTGATCAGTGCCTCTCAGTCACGTGATCAGTGCCTGCTCACTCACGTGATCAGTGCATGCTCAGCCACGTGATCAGGGCCTGCTCAGTCACGTGATCAGGGTCTGCTGAATCAAGGGATTAGCGCTTGCTCAGCTGCATGCTTAATCCCTGCTCAGCTGCCTGAGTCGTGCCTGATCAGCTGTGTGATTAGTCCCTGCTCAGCTGCGTGATTAGTGCCTGCTCAAGACCGGGTTAGGAGCCGGCTGAGTGACGTTATTAGAGTCTGCTTAGCCACTTCATTACAGTCTGCTCAGCTCCATGATTATTGCCTGCTAAGCTGCGTGATTCCTGCCTGCTCAGCTTCTTGATTATTGCCTGCTGAGCTGCGTGATTCCTGCTTGCTCAGCTCCATATTTATTGCCTGCTGAGCTGCGTGATTCCTGCCTGCTCAGCTTCTTGATTATTGCATGCTGAGCTGCGTGATTCCTGTTTGCTCAGCTCCATGATTATTGCCTGCTGAGCTGCGTGATTCCTGCTTGCTCAGCTCCATGATTTTTGCTTGCTGAGCTGCATAATAAGTGCCTGCTCAGTCCCCAGAGAGGAGCCGGCTGAATCACGTGATTAGAGTCTGCTTATCCAGTTCATTACAGCCTTCAGCTCCAATTATTATTGCCTGCTAAGTTGCGTGATTCCTGCCTGCTCAGGTCCGTGAGTATTGCCTGCTGAGTTGCGTGATTCCTGCCAGCTCAGCTCCATGATTATTGCCTGCTGAGCTGCGCGATTCCTGACTGCTAGCTTCTTGCTTATTGGCTGCTGAGCTGCCTGATTCCTGCCTGCTCTGCTTCTTGATTATTGCCTGCTGAGCTGCGTGATTCCTGCTTGCTCAGCTCCAGGATTATTGCCTGCTGAGCTGCGTGATTCGTGCCTGCTCAGCTCCTTGATTACTGTCTGCTGAGCTGCGTGATTCCTGCCTGCTCAGCTCCAGGAGTATTGTCTGCTGGGCTGCAAGATTCGTGTGTGCTCAGTCACGGGTGTCAAGCCTGCTGAGTCACGTGTTTAGAGTCTGCTTAGCCACTTAATGGCAGTCTGCTCAGCTCCTTGATTTTTGCCAGCTGAGCTGCGAGATTCGTGCCTGCTCAGCTCCTTGATCTTTGCCTGCTGAGCTGAGTGATTCCTGCCTGCTCAGCTCCATGAGTATTGCCTGCTGAGCTGCATGATTGGTGTCTGCTGAGCTGCACCATTTGTGTCTGCTGAGCTGCACCATTGGTGTCTGCTGAGCTGCCCAAATTGTGTCTGCTCAGTCACGGGTGTAGAGCCTGCTGCGTCACGTGTTTAGAGTCTGCTTAACCACTTCATTACAGTTTGCTCAGCTCCTTGACGATTTCCTGCTCCTCTCCGTGATTAGTGCCCTCTTAGCCAAGTGATTAGTGCCTGCTCAGCTCTTTGATTATTGCCTCCTGAAGCACGTGATCAGTGCATGATAGCCACGTGATCAGCGCCTCTCAGTCACGTGATCAGCGCCCTCAGTCACGTGATCAGCGCCTCTCAGTCACGTGATCAGTGCCTCTCAGTCACGTGATCAGTGCATGCTCAGTCACGTGATCAGTGCCTCTCAGTCACGTGATCAGTGCCTCTCAGTCACGTGATCAGTGCCTGCTCACTCACGTGATCAGTGCATGCTCAGCCACGTGATCAGGGCCTGCTCAGTCACGTGATCAGGGTCTGCTGAATCAAGGGATTAGCGCTTGCTCAGCTGCATGCTTAATCCCTGCTCAGCTGCCTGACTCGTGCCTGATCAGCTGTGTGATTAGTCCCTGCTCAGCTGCGTGATTAGTGCCTGCTCAAGACCGGGTTAGGAGCCGGCTGAGTGACGTGATTAGAGTCTGCTTAGCCACTTCATTACAGTCTGCTCAGCTCCATGATTATTGCCTGCTAAGCTGCGTGATTCCTGCCTGCTCAGCTTCTTGATTATTGCCTGCTGAGCTGCGTGATTCCTGCTTGCTCAGCTCCATATTTATTGCCTGCTGAGCTGCGTGATTCCTGCCTGCTCAGCTTCTTGATTATTGCATGCTGAGCTGCGTGATTCCTGTTTGCTCAGCTCCATGATTATTGCCTGCTGAGCTGCGTGATTCCTGCTTGCTCAGCTCCATGATTTTTGCTTGCTGAGCTGCATAATAAGTGCCTGCTCAGTCCCCAGAGAGGAGCCGGCTGAATCACGTGATTAGAGTCTGCTTATCCAGTTCATTACAGCCTTCAGCTCCAATTATTATTGCCTGCTAAGTTGCGTGATTCCTGCCTGCTCAGGTCCGTGAGTATTGCCTGCTGAGTTGCGTGATTCCTGCCAGCTCAGCTCCATGATTATTGCCTGCTGAGCTGCGCGATTCCTGACTGCTAGCTTCTTGCTTATTGGCTGCTGAGCTGCCTGATTCCTGCCTGCTCTGCTTCTTGATTATTGCCTGCTGAGCTGCGTGATTCCTGCTTGCTCAGCTCCAGGATTATTGCCTGCTGAGCTGCGTGATTCGTGCCTGCTCAGCTCCTTGATTACTGTCTGCTGAGCTGCGTGATTCCTGCCTGCTCAGCTCCAGGAGTATTGTCTGCTGGGCTGCAAGATTCGTGTGTGCTCAGTCACGGGTGTCAAGCCTGCTGAGTCACGTGTTTAGAGTCTGCTTAGCCACTTAATGGCAGTCTGCTCAGCTCCTTGATCTTTGCCTGCTGAGCTGAGTGATTCCTGCCTGCTCAGCTCCATGAGTATTGCCTGCTGAGCTGCATGATTGGTGTCTGCTGAGCTGCACCATTTGTGTCTGCTGAGCTGCACCATTGGTGTCTGCTGAGCTGCCCAAATTGTGTCTGCTCAGTCACGGGTGTAGAGCCTGCTGCGTCACGTGTTTAGAGTCTGCTTAACCACTTCATTACAGTTTGCTCAGCTCCTTGACGATTTCCTGCTCCTCTCCGTGATTAGTGCCCTCTTAGCCAAGTGATTAGTGCCTGCTCAGCTCTTTGATTATTGCCTCCTGAAGCACGTGATCAGTGCATGATAGCCACGTGATCAGCGCCTCTCAGTCACGTGATCAGCGCCCCTCAGTCACGTGATCAGCGCCTCTCAGTCACGTGATCAGTGCCTCTCAGTCACGTGATCAGTGCATGCTCAGTCACGTGATCAGTGCCTCTCAGTCACGTGATCAGTGCCTCTCAGTCACGTGATCAGTGCATGCTCAGTCACGTGATCAGTGCATGCTCAGCCACGTGATCAGGGCCTGCTCAGTCACGTGATCAGGGTCTGCTGAATCAAGGGATTAGCGCTTGCTCAGCTGCATGCTTAATCCCTGCTCAGCTGCCTGACTCGTGCCTGATCAGCTGTGTGATTAGTCCCTGCTCAGCTGCGTGATTAGTGCCTGCTCAAGACCGGGTTAGGAGCCGGCTGAGTGACGTGATTAGAGTCTGCTTAGCCACTTCATTACAGTCTGCTCAGCTCCATGATTATTGCCTGCTAAGCTGCGTGATTCCTGCCTGCTCAGCTTCTTGATTATTGCCTGCTGAGCTGCGTGATTCCTGCTTGCTCAGCTCCATATTTATTGCCTGCTGAGCTGCGTGATTCCTGCCTGCTCAGCTTCTTGATTATTGCATGCTGAGCTGCGTGATTCCTGTTTGCTCAGCTCCATGATTATTGCCTGCTGAGCTGCGTGATTCCTGCTTGCTCAGCTCCATGATTTTTGCTTGCTGAGCTGCATAATAAGTGCCTGCTCAGTCCCCAGAGAGGAGCCGGCTGAATCACGTGATTAGAGTCTGCTTATCCAGTTCATTACAGCCTTCAGCTCCAATTATTATTGCCTGCTAAGTTGCGTGATTCCTGCCTGCTCAGGTCCGTGAGTATTGCCTGCTGAGTTGCGTGATTCCTGCTAGCTCAGCTCCATGATTATTGCCTGCTGAGCTGCGTGATTCCTGCCTGCTCAGCTCCTTGATTATTGTCTGCTGAGCTGCGTGATTCCTGCCTGCTCAGCTCCAGGATTATTGTCTGCTGAGCTGCAAGATTCGTGAGTGCTCAGTCACGGGTGTCAAGCCTGCTGAGTCACGTGTTTAGAGTCTGCTTGCCACTTAATGCAGTCTGCTCAGCTCCTTGATTTTGCCTGCTGAGCTGCGTGATTCCTGCCTGCTCAGCTCCAGGATTATTGCCTGCTGAGCTGCGTGATTCGTGCCTGCTCAGCTCCTTGATTACTGTCTGCTGAGCTGCGTGATTCCTGCCTGCTCAGCTCCAGGAGTATTGTCTGCTGGGCTGCAAGATTCGTGTGTGCTCAGTCACGGGTGTCAAGCCTGCTGAGTCACGTGTTTAGAGTCTGCTTAGCCACTTAATGGCAGTCTGCTCAGCTCCTTGATCTTTGCCTGCTGAGCTGAGTGATTCCTGCCTGCTCAGCTCCATGAGTATTGCCTGCTGAGCTGCATGATTGGTGTCTGCTGAGCTGCACCATTTGTGTCTGCTGAGCTGCACCATTGGTGTCTGCTGAGCTGCCCAAATTGTGTCTGCTCAGTCACGGGTGTAGAGCCTGCTGCGTCACGTGTTTAGAGTCTGCTTAACCACTTCATTACAGTTTGCTCAGCTCCTTGACGATTTCCTGCTCCTCTCCGTGATTAGTGCCCTCTTAGCCAAGTGATTAGTGCCTGCTCAGCTCTTTGATTATTGCCTCCTGAAGCACGTGATCAGTGCATGATAGCCACGTGATCAGCGCCTCTCAGTCACGTGATCAGCGCCCCTCAGTCACGTGATCAGCGCCTCTCAGTCACGTGATCAGTGCCTCTCAGTCACGTGATCAGTGCATGCTCAGTCACGTGATCAGTGCCTCTCAGTCACGTGATCAGTGCCTCTCAGTCACGTGATCAGTGCATGCTCAGTCACGTGATCAGTGCATGCTCAGCCACGTGATCAGGGCCTGCTCAGTCACGTGATCAGGGTCTGCTGAATCAAGGGATTAGCGCTTGCTCAGCTGCATGCTTAATCCCTGCTCAGCTGCGTGACTCGTGCCTGATCAGCTGTGTGATTAGTCCCTGCTCAGCTGCGTGATTAGTGCCTGCTCAAGACCGGGTTAGGAGCCGGCTGAGTGACGTGATTAGAGTCTGCTTAGCCACTTCATTACAGTCTGCTCAGCTCCATGATTATTGCCTGCTGAGCTGCGTGATTCGTGCCTGCTCAGCTCCTTGATTATTGTCTGCTGAGCTGCATGATTCCTGCCTGCTCAGCTCCAGGATTATTGTCTGCTGGGCTGCAAGATTCGTGTGTGCTCAGTCACGGGTGTCAAGCCTGCTGAGTCACGTGTTTAGAGTCTGCTTAGCCACTTAATGGCAGTCTGCTCAGCTCCTTGATCTTTGCCTGCTGAGCTGAGTGATTCCTGCCTGCTCAGCTCCATGAGTATTGCCTGCTGAGCTGCATGATTGGTGTCTGCTGAGCTGCACCATTTGTGTCTGCTGAGCTGCACCATTGGTGTCTGCTGAGCTGCCCAAATTGTGTCTGCTCAGTCACGGGTGTAGAGCCTGCTGCGTCACGTGTTTAGAGTCTGCTTAACCACTTCATTACAGTTTGCTCAGCTCCTTGACGATTTCCTGCTCCTCTCCGTGATTAGTGCCCTCTTAGCCAAGTGATTAGTGCCTGCTCAGCTCTTTGATTATTGCCTCCTGAAGCACGTGATCAGTGCATGATAGCCACGTGATCAGCGCCTCTCAGTCACGTGATCAGCGCCCCTCAGTCACGTGATCAGCGCCTCTCAGTCACGTGATCAGTGCCTCTCAGTCACGTGATCAGTGCATGCTCAGTCACGTGATCAGTGCCTCTCAGTCACGTGATCAGTGCCTCTCAGTCACGTGATCAGTGCATGCTCAGTCACGTGATCAGTGCATGCTCAGCCACGTGATCAGGGCCTGCTCAGTCACGTGATCAGGGTCTGCTGAATCAAGGGATTAGCGCTTGCTCAGCTGCATGCTTAATCCCTGCTCAGCTGCCTGACTCGTGCCTGATCAGCTGTGTGATTAGTCCCTGCTCAGCTGCGTGATTAGTGCCTGCTCAAGACCGGGTTAGAGCCGGCTGAGTGACGTGATTAGAGTCTGCTTAGCCACTTCATTACAGTCTGCTCAGCTCCATGATTATTGCCTGCTCAGCTGCGTGATTCCTGCCTGCTCAGCTTCTTGATTATTGCCTGCTGAGCTGCGTGATTCCTGCTTGCTCAGCTCCATATTTATTGCCTGCTGAGCTGCGTGATTCCTGCCTGCTCAGCTTCTTGATTATTGCCTGCTGAGCTGCGTGATTCCTGCTTGCTCAGCTCCAGGATTATTGCCTGCTGAGCTGCGTGATTCGTGCCTGCTCAGCTCCTTGATTACTGACTGCTGAGCTGCGTGATTCCTGCCTGCTCAGCTCCAGGATTATTGCCTGCTGAGCTGCAAGATTCGTGCCTGCTCAGTCACGGGTGTCAATCCTGCTGAGTCACGTGTTTAGTCTGCTTAGCTTAATGGCAGTCTGCTCAGCTCCTTGATCATTGCCTGCTGAGCTGCGTGATTCCTGTTTGCTCAGCTCCATGATTATTGCCTGCTGAGCTGCGTGATTCCTGCTTGCTCAGCTCCATGATTTTTGCTTGCTGAGCTGCATAATAAGTGCCTGCTCAGTCCCCAGAGAGGAGCCGGCTGAATCACGTGATTAGAGTCTGCTTATCCAGTTCATTACAGCCTTCAGCTCCAATTATTATTGCCTGCTAAGTTGCGTGATTCCTGCCTGCTCAGGTCCGTGAGTATTGCCTGCTGAGTTGCGTGATTCCTGCCAGCTCAGCTCCATGATTATTGCCTGCTGAGCTGCGCGATTCCTGACTGCTAGCTTCTTGCTTATTGGCTGCTGAGCTGCCTGATTCCTGCCTGCTCTGCTTCTTGATTATTGCCTGCTGAGCTGCGTGATTCCTGCTTGCTCAGCTCCAGGATTATTGCCTGCTGAGCTGCGTGATTCGTGCCTGCTCAGCTCCTTGATTACTGTCTGCTGAGCTGCGTGATTCCTGCCTGCTCAGCTCCAGGAGTATTGTCTGCTGGGCTGCAAGATTCGTGTGTGCTCAGTCACGGGTGTCAATCCTGCTGAGTCACGTGTTTAGAGTCTGCTTAGCCACTTAATGGCAGTCTGCTCAGCTCCTTGATCTTTGCCTGCTGAGCTGAGTGATTCCTGCCTGCTCAGCTCCATGAGTATTGCCTGCTGAGCTGCATGATTGGTGTCTGCTGAGCTGCACCATTTGTGTCTGCTGAGCTGCACCATTGGTGTCTGCTGAGCTGCCCAAATTGTGTCTGCTCAGTCACGGGTGTAGAGCCTGCTGCGTCACGTGTTTAGAGTCTGCTTAACCACTTCATTACAGTTTGCTCAGCTCCTTGACGATTTCCTGCTCCTCTCCGTGATTAGTGCCCTCTTAGCCAAGTGATTAGTGCCTGCTCAGCTCTTTGATTATTGCCTCCTGAAGCACGTGATCAGTGCATGATAGCCACGTGATCAGCGCCTCTCAGTCACGTGATCAGCGCCCTCAGTCACGTGATCAGCGCCTCTCAGTCACGTGATCAGTGCCTCTCAGTCACGTGATCAGTGCATGCTCAGTCACGTGATCAGTGCCTCTCAGTCACGTGATCAGTGCCTCTCAGTCACGTGATCAGGGCCTGCTCAGTCACGTGATCAGGGTCTGCTGAATCAAGGGATTAGCGCTTGCTCAGCTGCATGCTTAATCCCTGCTCAGCTGCCTGACTCGTGCCTGATCAGCTGTGTGATTAGTCCCTGCTCAGCTGCGTGATTAGTGCCTGCTCAAGACCGGGTTAGGAGCCGGCTGAGTGACATGATTAGAGTCTGCTTAGCCACTTCATTACAGTCTGCTCAGCTCCATGATTATTGCCTGCTAAGCTGCGTGATTCCTGCCTGCTCAGCTTCTTGATTATTGCCTGCTGAGCTGCGTGATTCCTGCTTGCTCAGCTCCATATTTATTGCCTGCTGAGCTGCGTGATTCCTGCCTGCTCAGCTTCTTGATTATTGCATGCTGAGCTGCGTGATTCCTGTTTGCTCAGCTCCATGATTATTGCCTGCTGAGCTGCGTGATTCCTGCTTGCTCAGCTCCATGATTTTTGCTTGCTGAGCTGCATAATAAGTGCCTGCTCAGTCCCCAGAGAGGAGCCGGCTGAATCACGTGATTAGAGTCTGCTTATCCAGTTCATTACAGCCTTCAGCTCCAATTATTATTGCCTGCTAAGTTGCGTGATTCCTGCCTGCTCAGGTCCGTGAGTATTGCCTGCTGAGTTGCGTGATTCCTGCCAGCTCAGCTCCATGATTATTGCCTGCTGAGCTGCGCGATTCCTGACTGCTAGCTTCTTGCTTATTGGCTGCTGAGCTGCCTGATTCCTGCCTGCTCTGCTTCTTGATTATTGCCTGCTGAGCTGCGTGATTCCTGCTTGCTCAGCTCCAGGATTATTGCCTGCTGAGCTGCGTGATTCGTGCCTGCTCAGCTCCTTGATTACTGTCTGCTGAGCTGCGTGATTCCTGCCTGCTCAGCTCCAGGAGTATTGTCTGCTGGGCTGCAAGATTCGTGTGTGCTCAGTCACGGGTGTCAAGCCTGCTGAGTCACGTGTTTAGAGTCTGCTTAGCCACTTAATGGCAGTCTGCTCAGCTCCTTGATCTTTGCCTGCTGAGCTGAGTGATTCCTGCCTGCTCAGCTCCATGAGTATTGCCTGCTGAGCTGCATGATTGGTGTCTGCTGAGCTGCACCATTTGTGTCTGCTGAGCTGCACCATTGGTGTCTGCTGAGCTGCCCAAATTGTGTCTGCTCAGTCACGGGTGTAGAGCCTGCTGCGTCACGTGTTTAGAGTCTGCTTAACCACTTCATTACAGTTTGCTCAGCTCCTTGACGATTTCCTGCTCCTCTCCGTGATTAGTGCCCTCTTAGCCAAGTGATTAGTGCCTGCTCAGCTCTTTGATTATTGCCTCCTGAAGCACGTGATCAGTGCATGATAGCCACGTGATCAGCGCCTCTCAGTCACGTGATCAGCGCCCTCAGTCACGTGATCAGCGCCTCTCAGTCACGTGATCAGTGCCTCTCAGTCACGTGATCAGTGCATGCTCAGTCACGTGATCAGTGCCTCTCAGTCACGTGATCAGTGCCTGCTCAGTCACGTGATCAGGGCCTGCTCAGTCACGTGATCAGGGTCTGCTGAATCAAGGGATTAGCGCTTGCTCAGCTGCATGCTTAATCCCTGCTCAGCTGCCTGACTCGTGCCTGATCAGCTGTGTGATTAGTCCCTGCTCAGCTGCGTGATTAGTGCCTGCTCAAGACCGGGTTAGGAGCCGGCTGAGTGACATGATTAGAGTCTGCTTAGCCACTTCATTACAGTCTGCTCAGCTCCATGATTATTGCCTGCTAAGCTGCGTGATTCCTGCCTGCTCAGCTTCTTGATTATTGCCTGCTGAGCTGCGTGATTCCTGCTTGCTCAGCTCCATATTTATTGCCTGCTGAGCTGCGTGATTCCTGCCTGCTCAGCTTCTTGATTATTGCATGCTGAGCTGCGTGATTCCTGTTTGCTCAGCTCCATGATTATTGCCTGCTGAGCTGCGTGATTCCTGCTTGCTCAGCTCCATGATTTTTGCTTGCTGAGCTGCATAATAAGTGCCTGCTCAGTCCCCAGAGAGGAGCCGGCTGAATCACGTGATTAGAGTCTGCTTATCCAGTTCATTACAGCCTTCAGCTCCAATTATTATTGCCTGCTAAGTTGCGTGATTCCTGCCTGCTCAGGTCCGTGAGTATTGCCTGCTGAGTTGCGTGATTCCTGCCAGCTCAGCTCCATGATTATTGCCTGCTGAGCTGCGCGATTCCTGACTGCTAGCTTCTTGCTTATTGGCTGCTGAGCTGCCTGATTCCTGCCTGCTCTGCTTCTTGATTATTGCCTGCTGAGCTGCGTGATTCCTGCTTGCTCAGCTCCAGGATTATTGCCTGCTGAGCTGCGTGATTCGTGCCTGCTCAGCTCCTTGATTACTGTCTGCTGAGCTGCGTGATTCCTGCCTGCTCAGCTCCAGGAGTATTGTCTGCTGGGCTGCAAGATTCGTGTGTGCTCAGTCACGGGTGTCAAGCCTGCTGAGTCACGTGTTTAGAGTCTGCTTAGCCACTTAATGGCAGTCTGCTCAGCTCCTTGATCTTTGCCTGCTGAGCTGAGTGATTCCTGCCTGCTCAGCTCCATGAGTATTGCCTGCTGAGCTGCATGATTGGTGTCTGCTGAGCTGCACCATTTGTGTCTGCTGAGCTGCACCATTGGTGTCTGCTGAGCTGCCCAAATTGTGTCTGCTCAGTCACGGGTGTAGAGCCTGCTGCGTCACGTGTTTAGAGTCTGCTTAACCACTTCATTACAGTTTGCTCAGCTCCTTGACGATTTCCTGCTCCTCTCCGTGATTAGTGCCCTCTTAGCCAAGTGATTAGTGCCTGCTCAGCTCTTTGATTATTGCCTCCTGAAGCACGTGATCAGTGCATGATAGCCACGTGATCAGCGCCTCTCAGTCACGTGATCAGCGCCCCTCAGTCACGTGATCAGCGCCTCTCAGTCACGTGATCAGTGCCTCTCAGTCACGTGATCAGTGCATGCTCAGTCACGTGATCAGTGCCTCTCAGTCACGTGATCAGTGCCTCTCAGTCACGTGATCAGTGCATGCTCAGTCACGTGATCAGTGCATGCTCAGTCACGTGATCAGGGCCTGATCAGTCACGTGATCAGGGTCTGCTGAATCAAGGGATTAGCGCTTGCTCAGCTGCATGCTTAATCCCTGCTCAGCTGCCTGACTCGTGCCTGATCAGCTGTGTGATTAGTCCCTGCTCAGCTGCGTGATTAGTGCCTGCTCAAGACCGGGTTAGGAGCCGGCTGAGTGACGTGATTAGAGTCTGCTTAGCCACTTCATTACAGTCTGCTCAGCTCCATGATTATTGCCTGCTGAGCTGCGTGATTCCTGCCTGCTCAGCTCCATATTTATTGCCTGCTGAGCTGCGTGATTCCTGCCTGCTCAGCTTCTTGATTATTGCATGCTGAGCTGCGTGATTCCTGTTTGCTCAGCTCCATGATTATTGCCTGCTGAGCTGCGTGATTCCTGCTTGCTCAGCTCCATGATTTTTGCTTGCTGAGCTGCATAATAAGTGCCTGCTCAGTCCCCAGAGAGGAGCCGGCTGAATCACGTGATTCGAGTCTGCTTATCCAGTTCATTACAGCCTTCAGCTCCAATTATTATTGCCTGCTAAGTTGCGTGATTCCTGCGTGCTCAGGTCCGTGAGTATTGCCTGCTGAGTTGCGTGATTCCTGCCAGCTCAGCTCCATGATTATTGCCTGCTGAGCTGCGCGATTCCTGACTGCTAGCTTCTTGCTTATTGGCTGCTGAGCTGCCTGATTCCTGCCTGCTCTGCTTCTTGATTATTGCCTGCTGAGCTGCGTGATTCCTGCTTGCTCAGCTCCAGGATTATTGCCTGCTGAGCTGCGTGATTCGTGCCTGCTCAGCTCCTTGATTACTGTCTGCTGAGCTGCGTGATTCCTGCCTGCTCAGCTCCAGGAGTATTGTCTGCTGGGCTGCAAGATTCGTGTGTGCTCAGTCACGGGTGTCAAGCCTGCTGAGTCACGTGTTTAGAGTCTGCTTAGCCACTTAATGGCAGTCTGCTCAGCTCCTTGATCTTTGCCTGCTGAGCTGAGTGATTCCTGCCTGCTCAGCTCCATGAGTATTGCCTGCTGAGCTGCATGATTGGTGTCTGCTGAGCTGCACCATTTGTGTCTGCTGAGCTGCACCATTGGTGTCTGCTGAGCTGCCCAAATTGTGTCTGCTCAGTCACGGGTGTAGAGCCTGCTGCGTCACGTGTTTAGAGTCTGCTTAACCACTTCATTACAGTTTGCTCAGCTCCTTGACGATTTCCTGCTCCTCTCCGTGATTAGTGCCCTCTTAGCCAAGTGATTAGTGCCTGCTCAGCTCTTTGATTATTGCCTCCTGAAGCACGTGATCAGTGCATGATAGCCACGTGATCATCGCCTCTCAGTCACGTGATCAGCGCCCTCAGTCACGTGATCAGCGCCTCTCAGTCACGTGATCAGTGCCTCTCAGTCACGTGATCAGTGCATGCTCAGTCACGTGATCAGTGCCTCTCAGTCACGTGATCAGTGCCTCTCAGTCACGTGATCAGTGCATGCTCAGTCACGTGATCAGTGCATGCTCAGCCACGTGATCAGGGCCTGCTCAGTCACGTGATCAGGGTCTGCTGAATCAAGGGATTAGCGCTTGCTCAGCTGCATGCTTAATCCCTGCTCAGCTGCCTGACTCGTGCCTGATCAGCTGTGTGATTAGTCCCTGCTCAGCTGCGTGATTAGTGCCTGCTCAAGACCGGGTTAGGAGCCGGCTGAGTGACGTGATTAGAGTCTGCTTAGCCACTTCATTACAGTCTGCTCAGCTCCATGATTATTGCCTGCTAAGCTGCGTGATTCCTGCCTGCTCAGCTTCTTGATTATTGCCTGCTGAGCTGCGTGATTCCTGCTTGCTCAGCTCCATATTTATTGCCTGCTGAGCTGCGTGATTCCTGCCTGCTCAGCTTCTTGATTATTGCATGCTGAGCTGCGTGATTCCTGTTTGCTCAGCTCCATGATTATTGCCTGCTGAGCTGCGTGATTCCTGCTTGCTCAGCTCCATGATTTTTGCTTGCTGAGCTGCATAATAAGTGCCTGCTCAGTCCCCAGAGAGGAGCCGGCTGAATCACGTGATTAGAGTCTGCTTATCCAGTTCATTACAGCCTTCAGCTCCAATTATTATTGCCTGCTAAGTTGCGTGATTCCTGCCTGCTCAGGTCCGTGAGTATTGCCTGCTGAGTTGCGTGATTCCTGCCAGCTCAGCTCCATGATTATTGCCTGCTGAGCTGCGCGATTCCTGACTGCTAGCTTCTTGCTTATTGGCTGCTGAGCTGCCTGATTCCTGCCTGCTCTGCTTCTTGATTATTGCCTGCTGAGCTGCGTGATTCCTGCTTGCTCAGCTCCAGGATTATTGCCTGCTGAGCTGCGTGATTCGTGCCTGCTCAGCTCCTTGATTACTGTCTGCTGAGCTGCGTGATTCCTGCCTGCTCAGCTCCAGGAGTATTGTCTGCTGGGCTGCAAGATTCGTGTGTGCTCAGTCACGGGTGTCAAGCCTGCTGAGTCACGTGTTTAGAGTCTGCTTAGCCACTTAATGGCAGTCTGCTCAGCTCCTTGATCTTTGCCTGCTGAGCTGCGTGATTCCAGCTTGCTCAGCTCCAGGATTATTGCCTGCTGAGCTGCGTGATTCGTGCCTGCTCAGCTCCTTGATTACTGTCTGCTGAGCTGCGTGATTCCTGCCTGCTCAGCTCCAGGAGTATTGTCTGCTGGGCTGCAAGATTCGTGTGTGCTCAGTCACGGGTGTCAAGCCTGCTGAGTCACGTGTTTAGAGTCTGCTTAGCCACTTAATGGCAGTCTGCTCAGCTCCTTGATCTTTGCCTGCTGAGCTGAGTGATTCCTGCCTGCTCAGCTCCATGAGTATTGCCTGCTGAGCTGCATGATTGGTGTCTGCTGAGCTGCACCATTTGTGTCTGCTGAGCTGCACCATTGGTGTCTGCTGAGCTGCCCAAATTGTGTCTGCTCAGTCACGGGTGTAGAGCCTGCTGCGTCACGTGTTTAGAGTCTGCTTAACCACTTCATTACAGTTTGCTCAGCTCCTTGACGATTTCCTGCTCCTCTCCGTGATTAGTGCCCTCTTAGCCAAGTGATTAGTGCCTGCTCAGCTCTTTGATTATTGCCTCCTGAAGCACGTGATCAGTGCATGATAGCCACGTGATCAGCGCCTCTCAGTCACGTGATCAGCGCCTCAGTCACGTGATCAGCGCCTCTCAGTCACGTGATCAGTGCCTCTCAGTCACGTGATCAGTGCATGCTCAGTCACGTGATCAGTGCCTCTCAGTCACGTGATCAGTGCCTCTCAGTCACGTGATCAGTGCATGCTCAGTCACGTGATCAGTGCATGCTCAGCCACGTGATCAGGGCCTGCTCAGTCACGTGATCAGGGTCTGCTGAATCAAGGGATTAGCGCTTGCTCAGCTGCATGCTTAATCCCTGCTCAGCTGCCTGACTCGTGCCTGATCAGCTGTGTGATTAGTCCCTGCTCAGCTGCGTGATTAGTGCCTGCTCAAGACCGGGTTAGGAGCCGGCTGAGTGACGTGATTAGAGTCTGCTTAGCCACTTCATTACAGTCTGCTCAGCTCCATGATTATTGCCTGCTAAGCTGCGTGATTCCTGCCTGCTCAGCTTCTTGATTATTGCCTGCTGAGCTGCGTGATTCCTGCTTGCTCAGCTCCATATTTATTGCCTGCTGAGCTGCGTGATTCCTGCCTGCTCAGCTTCTTGATTATTGCATGCTGAGCTGCGTGATTCCTGTTTGCTCAGCTCCATGATTATTGCCTGCTGAGCTGCGTGATTCCTGCTTGCTCAGCTCCATGATTTTTGCTTGCTGAGCTGCATAATAAGTGCCTGCTCAGTCCCAGAGAGGAGCCGGCTGAATCACGTGATTAGAGTCTGCTTATCCAGTTCATTACAGCCTTCAGCTCCAATTATTATTGCCTGCTAAGTTGCGTGATTCCTGCCTGCTCAGGTCCGTGAGTATTGCCTGCTGAGTTGCGTGATTCCTGCCAGCTCAGCTCCATGATTATTGCCTGCTGAGCTGCGCGATTCCTGACTGCTAGCTTCTTGCTTATTGGCTGCTGAGCTGCCTGATTCCTGCCTGCTCTGCTTCTTGATTATTGCCTGCTGAGCTGCGTGATTCCTGCTTGCTCAGCTCCAGGATTATTGCCTGCTGAGCTGCGTGATTCGTGCCTGCTCAGCTCCTTGATTACTGTCTGCTGAGCTGCGTGATTCCTGCCTGCTCAGCTCCAGGAGTATTGTCTGCTGGGCTGCAAGATTCGTGTGTGCTCAGTCACGGGTGTCAATCCTGCTGAGTCACGTGTTTAGAGTCTGCTTAGCCACTTAATGGCAGTCTGCTCAGCTCCTTGATCTTTGCCTGCTGAGCTGAGTGATTCCTGCCTGCTCAGCTCCATGAGTATTGCCTGCTGAGCTGCATGATTGGTGTCTGCTGAGCTGCACCATTTGTGTCTGCTGAGCTGCACCATTGGTGTCTGCTGAGCTGCCCAAATTGTGTCTGCTCAGTCACGGGTGTAGAGCCTGCTGCGTCACGTGTTTAGAGTCTGCTTAACCACTTCATTACAGTTTGCTCAGCTCCTTGACGATTTCCTGCTCCTCTCCGTGATTAGTGCCCTCTTAGCCAAGTGATTAGTGCCTGCTCAGCTCTTTGATTATTGCCTCCTGAAGCACGTGATCAGTGCATGATAGCCACGTGATCAGCGCCTCTCAGTCACGTGATCAGCGCCCTCAGTCACGTGATCAGCGCCTCTCAGTCACGTGATCAGTGCCTCTCAGTCACGTGATCAGTGCATGCTCAGTCACGTGATCAGTGCCTCTCAGTCACGTGATCAGTGCCTGCTCAGTCACGTGATCAGGGCCTGCTCAGTCACGTGATCAGGGTCTGCTGAATCAAGGGATTAGCGCTTGCTCAGCTGCATGCTTAATCCCTGCTCAGCTGCCTGACTCGTGCCTGATCAGCTGTGTGATTAGTCCCTGCTCAGCTGCGTGATTAGTGCCTGCTCAAGACCGGGTTAGGAGCCGGCTGAGTGACATGATTAGAGTCTGCTTAGCCACTTCATTACAGTCTGCTCAGCTCCATGATTATTGCCTGCTAAGCTGCGTGATTCCTGCCTGCTCAGCTTCTTGATTATTGCCTGCTGAGCTGCGTGATTCCTGCTTGCTCAGCTCCATATTTATTGCCTGCTGAGCTGCGTGATTCCTGCCTGCTCAGCTTCTTGATTATTGCATGCTGAGCTGCGTGATTCCTGTTTGCTCAGCTCCATGATTATTGCCTGCTGAGCTGCGTGATTCCTGCTTGCTCAGCTCCATGATTTTTGCTTGCTGAGCTGCATAATAAGTGCCTGCTCAGTCCCCAGAGAGGAGCCGGCTGAATCACGTGATTAGAGTCTGCTTATCCAGTTCATTACAGCCTTCAGCTCCAATTATTATTGCCTGCTAAGTTGCGTGATTCCTGCCTGCTCAGGTCCGTGAGTATTGCCTGCTGAGTTGCGTGATTCCTGCCAGCTCAGCTCCATGATTATTGCCTGCTGAGCTGCGCGATTCCTGACTGCTAGCTTCTTGCTTATTGGCTGCTGAGCTGCCTGATTCCTGCCTGCTCTGCTTCTTGATTATTGCCTGCTGAGCTGCGTGATTCCTGCTTGCTCAGCTCCAGGATTATTGCCTGCTGAGCTGCGTGATTCGTGCCTGCTCAGCTCCTTGATTACTGTCTGCTGAGCTGCGTGATTCCTGCCTGCTCAGCTCCAGGAGTATTGTCTGCTGGGCTGCAAGATTCGTGTGTGCTCAGTCACGGGTGTCAAGCCTGCTGAGTCACGTGTTTAGAGTCTGCTTAGCCACTTAATGGCAGTCTGCTCAGCTCCTTGATCTTTGCCTGCTGAGCTGAGTGATTCCTGCCTGCTCAGCTCCATGAGTATTGCCTGCTGAGCTGCATGATTGGTGTCTGCTGAGCTGCACCATTTGTGTCTGCTGAGCTGCACCATTGGTGTCTGCTGAGCTGCCCAAATTGTGTCTGCTCAGTCACGGGTGTAGAGCCTGCTGCGTCACGTGTTTAGAGTCTGCTTAACCACTTCATTACAGTTTGCTCAGCTCCTTGACGATTTCCTGCTCCTCTCCGTGATTAGTGCCCTCTTAGCCAAGTGATTAGTGCCTGCTCAGCTCTTTGATTATTGCCTCCTGAAGCACGTGATCAGTGCATGATAGCCACGTGATCAGCGCCTCTCAGTCACGTGATCAGCGCCCTTCAGTCACGTGATCAGCGCCTCTCAGTCACGTGATCAGTGCCTCTCAGTCACGTGATCAGTGCATGCTCAGTCACGTGATCAGTGCCTCTCAGTCACGTGATCAGTGCCTCTCAGTCACGTGATCAGGGCCTGCTCAGTCACGTGATCAGGGTCTGCTGAATCAAGGGATTAGCGCTTGCTCAGCTGCATGCTTAATCCCTGCTCAGCTGCCTGACTCGTGCCTGATCAGCTGTGTGATTAGTCCCTGCTCAGCTGCGTGATTAGTGCCTGCTCAAGACCGGGTTAGGAGCCGGCTGAGTGACATGATTAGAGTCTGCTTAGCCACTTCATTACAGTCTGCTCAGCTCCATGATTATTGCCTGCTAAGCTGCGTGATTCCTGCCTGCTCAGCTTCTTGATTATTGCCTGCTGAGCTGCGTGATTCCTGCTTGCTCAGCTCCATATTTATTGCCTGCTGAGCTGCGTGATTCCTGCCTGCTCAGCTTCTTGATTATTGCATGCTGAGCTGCGTGATTCCTGTTTGCTCAGCTCCATGATTATTGCCTGCTGAGCTGCGTGATTCCTGCTTGCTCAGCTCCATGATTTTTGCTTGCTGAGCTGCATAATAAGTGCCTGCTCAGTCCCCAGAGAGGAGCCGGCTGAATCACGTGATTAGAGTCTGCTTATCCAGTTCATTACAGCCTTCAGCTCCATGATTATTGCCTGCTAAGCTGCGTGATTCCTGCCTGCTCAGCTTCTTGATTATTGCCTGCTGAGCTGCGTGATTCCTGCTTGCTCAGCTCCATATTTATTGCCTGCTGAGCTGCGTGATTCCTGCCTGCTCAGCTTCTTGATTATTGCATGCTGAGCTGCGTGATTCCTGTTTGCTCAGCTCCATGATTATTGCCTGCTGAGCTGCGTGATTCCTGCTTGCTCAGCTCCATGATTTTTGCTTGCTGAGCTGCATAATAAGTGCCTGCTCAGTCCCCAGAGAGCAGCCGGCTGAATCACGTGATTAGAGTCTGCTTATCCAGTTCATTACAGCCTTCAGCTCCAATTATTGCCTGCTAAGTTGCGTGATTCCTGCCTGCTCAGGTCCGTGAGTATTGCCTGCTGAGTTGCGTGATTCCTGCCAGCTCAGCTCCATGATTATTGCCTGCTGAGCTGCGCGATTCCTGACTGCTAGCTTCTTGCTTATTGGCTGCTGAGCTGCCTGATTCCTGCCTGCTCTGCTTCTTGATTATTGCCTGCTGAGCTGCGTGATTCCTGCTTGCTCAGCTCCAGGATTATTGCCTGCTGAGCTGCGTGATTCGTGCCTGCTCAGCTCCTTGATTACTGTCTGCTGAGCTGCGTGATTCCTGCCTGCTCAGCTCCAGGAGTATTGTCTGCTGGGCTGCAAGATTCGTGTGTGCTCAGTCACGGGTGTCAATCCTGCTGAGTCACGTGTTTAGAGTCTGCTTAGCCACTTAATGGCAGTCTGCTCAGCTCCTTGATCTTTGCCTGCTGAGCTGAGTGATTCCTGCCTGCTCAGCTCCATGAGTATTGCCTGCTGAGCTGCATGATTGGTGTCTGCTGAGCTGCACCATTTGTGT
This sequence comes from Bos javanicus, assembly GCF_032452875.1. Taxonomy (NCBI): domain Eukaryota; kingdom Metazoa; phylum Chordata; class Mammalia; order Artiodactyla; family Bovidae; genus Bos; species Bos javanicus. Next base: position 44,748 of record NW_026894070.1, on the reverse strand, counting down.
CTGCTGAGCTGCACCATTGGTGTCTGCTGAGCTGCCCAAATTGTGTCTGCTCAGTCACGGGTGTAGAGCCTGCTGCGTCACGTGTTTAGAGTCTGCTTAACCACTTCATTACAGTTTGCTCAGCTCCTTGACGATTTCCTGCTCCTCTCCGTGATTAGTGCCCTCTTAGCCAAGTGATTAGTGCCTGCTCAGCTCTTTGATTATTGCCTCCTGAAGCACGTGATCAGTGCATGATAGCCACGTGATCAGCGCCTCTCAGTCACGTGATCAGCGCCTCAGTCACGTGATCAGCGCCTCTCAGTCACGTGATCAGTGCCTCTCAGTCACGTGATCAGTGCATGCTCAGTCACGTGATCAGTGCCTCTCAGTCACGTGATCAGTGCCTCTCAGTCACGTGATCAGGGCCTGCTCAGTCACGTGATCAGGGTCTGCTGAATCAAGGGATTAGCGCTTGCTCAGCTGCATGCTTAATCCCTGCTCAGCTGCCTGACTCGTGCCTGATCAGCTGTGTGATTAGTCCCTGCTCAGCTGCGTGATTAGTGCCTGCTCAAGACCGGGTTAGGAGCCGGCTGAGTGACATGATTAGAGTCTGCTTAGCCACTTCATTACAGTCTGCTCAGCTCCATGATTATTGCCTGCTAAGCTGCGTGATTCCTGCCTGCTCAGCTTCTTGATTATTGCCTGCTGAGCTGCGTGATTCCTGCTTGCTCAGCTCCATATTTATTGCCTGCTGAGCTGCGTGATTCCTGCCTGCTCAGCTTCTTGATTATTGCATGCTGAGCTGCGTGATTCCTGTTTGCTCAGCTCCATGATTATTGCCTGCTGAGCTGCGTGATTCCTGCTTGCTCAGCTCCATGATTTTTGCTTGCTGAGCTGCATAATAAGTGCCTGCTCAGTCCCAGAGAGGAGCCGGCTGAATCACGTGATTAGAGTCTGCTTATCCAGTTCATTACAGCCTTCAGCTCCAATTATTATTGCCTGCTAAGTTGCGTGATTCCTGCCTGCTCAGGTCCGTGAGTATTGCCTGCTGAGTTGCGTGATTCCTGCCAGCTCAGCTCCATGATTATTGCCTGCTGAGCTGCGCGATTCCTGACTGCTAGCTTCTTGCTTATTGGCTGCTGAGCTGCCTGATTCCTGCCTGCTCTGCTTCTTGATTATTGCCTGCTGAGCTGCGTGATTCCTGCTTGCTCAGCTCCAGGATTATTGCCTGCTGAGCTGCGTGATTCGTGCCTGCTCAGCTCCTTGATTACTGTCTGCTGAGCTGCGTGATTCCTGCCTGCTCAGCTCCAGGAGTATTGTCTGCTGGGCTGCAAGATTCGTGTGTGCTCAGTCACGGGTGTCAAGCCTGCTGAGTCACGTGTTTAGAGTCTGCTTAGCCACTTAATGGCAGTCTGCTCAGCTCCTTGATCTTTGCCTGCTGAGCTGAGTGATTCCTGCCTGCTCAGCTCCATGAGTATTGCCTGCTGAGCTGCATGATTGGTGTCTGCTGAGCTGCACCATTTGTGTCTGCTGAGCTGCACCATTGGTGTCTGCTGAGCTGCCCAAATTGTGTCTGCTCAGTCACGGGTGTAGAGCCTGCTGCGTCACGTGTTTAGAGTCTGCTTAACCACTTCATTACAGTTTGCTCAGCTCCTTGACGATTTCCTGCTCCTCTCCGTGATTAGTGCCCTCTTAGCCAAGTGATTAGTGCCTGCTCAGCTCTTTGATTATTGCCTCCTGAAGCACGTGATCAGTGCATGATAGCCACGTGATCAGCGCCTCTCAGTCACGTGATCAGCGCCCTCAGTCACGTGATCAGCGCCTCTCAGTCACGTGATCAGTGCCTCTCAGTCACGTGATCAGTGCATGCTCAGTCACGTGATCAGTGCCTCTCAGTCACGTGATCAGTGCCTCTCAGTCACGTGATCAGTGCATGCTCAGTCACGTGATCAGTGCATGCTCAGCCACGTGATCAGGGCCTGCTCAGTCACGTGATCAGGGTCTGCTGAATCAAGGGATTAGCGCTTGCTCAGCTGCATGCTTAATCCCTGCTCAGCTGCCTGACTCGTGCCTGATCAGCTGTGTGATTAGTCCCTGCTCAGCTGCGTGATTAGTGCCTGCTCAAGACCGGGTTAGGAGCCGGCTGAGTGACGTGATTAGAGTCTGCTTAGCCACTTCATTACAGTCTGCTCAGCTCCATGATTATTGCCTGCTAAGCTGCGTGATTCCTGCCTGCTCAGCTTCTTGATTATTGCCTGCTGAGCTGCGTGATTCCTGCTTGCTCAGCTCCATATTTATTGCCTGCTGAGCTGCGTGATTCCTGCCTGCTCAGCTGCTTGATTATTGCATGCTGAGCTGCGTGATTCCTGTATGCTCAGCTCCATGATTATTGCCTGCTGAGCTGCGTGATTCCTGCTTGCTCAGCTCCATGATTTTTGCTTGCTGAGCTGCATAATAAGTGCCTGCTCAGTCCCCAGAGAGGAGCCGGCTGAATCACGTGATTCGAGTCTGCTTATCCAGTTCATTACAGCCTTCAGCTCCAATTATTATTGCCTGCTAAGTTGCGTGATTCCTGCGTGCTCAGGTCCGTGAGTATTGCCTGCTGAGTTGCGTGATTCCTGCCAGCTCAGCTCCATGATTATTGCCTGCTGAGCTGCGCGATTCCTGACTGCTAGCTTCTTGCTTATTGGCTGCTGAGCTGCCTGATTCCTGCCTGCTCTGCTTCTTGATTATTGCCTGCTGAGCTGCGTGATTCCTGCTTGCTCAGCTCCAGGATTATTGCCTGCTGAGCTGCGTGATTCGTGCCTGCTCAGCTCCTTGATTACTGTCTGCTGAGCTGCGTGATTCCTGCCTGCTCAGCTCCAGGAGTATTGTCTGCTGGGCTGCAAGATTCGTGTGTGCTCAGTCACGGGTGTCAAGCCTGCTGAGTCACGTGTTTAGAGTCTGCTTAGCCACTTAATGGCAGTCTGCTCAGCTCCTTGATCTTTGCCTGCTGAGCTGAGTGATTCCTGCCTGCTCAGCTCCATGAGTATTGCCTGCTGAGCTGCATGATTGGTGTCTGCTGAGCTGCACCATTTGTGTCTGCTGAGCTGCACCATTGGTGTCTGCTGAGCTGCCCAAATTGTGTCTGCTCAGTCACGGGTGTAGAGCCTGCTGCGTCACGTGTTTAGAGTCTGCTTAACCACTTCATTACAGTTTGCTCAGCTCCTTGACGATTTCCTGCTCCTCTCCGTGATTAGTGCCCTCTTAGCCAAGTGATTAGTGCCTGCTCAGCTCTTTGATTATTGCCTCCTGAAGCACGTGATCAGTGCATGATAGCCACGTGATCAGCGCCTCTCAGTCACGTGATCAGCGCCCCTCAGTCACGTGATCAGCGCCTCTCAGTCACGTGATCAGTGCCTCTCAGTCACGTGATCAGTGCATGCTCAGTCACGTGATCAGTGCCTCTCAGTCACGTGATCAGTGCATGCTCAGTCACGTGATCAGTGCATGCTCAGCCACGTGATCAGGGCCTGCTCAGTCACGTGATCAGGGTCTGCTGAATCAAGGGATTAGCGCTTGCTCAGCTGCATGCTTAATCCCTGCTCAGCTGCCTGACTCGTGCCTGATCAGCTGTGTGATTAGTCCCTGCTCAGCTGCGTGATTAGTGCCTGCTCAAGACCGGGTTAGGAGCCGGCTGAGTGACGTGATTAGAGTCTGCTTAGCCACTTCATTACAGTCTGCTCAGCTCCATGATTATTGCCTGCTAAGCTGCGTGATTCCTGCCTGCTCAGCTTCTTGATTATTGCCTGCTGAGCTGCGTGATTCCTGCTTGCTCAGCTCCATATTTATTGCCTGCTGAGCTGCGTGATTCCTGCCTGCTCAGCTTCTTGATTATTGCATGCTGAGCTGCGTGATTCCTGTTTGCTCAGCTCCATGATTATTGCCTGCTGAGCTGCGTGATTCCTGCTTGCTCAGCTCCATGATTTTTGCTTGCTGAGCTGCATAATAAGTGCCTGCTCAGTCCCCAGAGAGGAGCCGGCTGAATCACGTGATTAGAGTCTGCTTATCCAGTTCATTACAGCCTTCAGCTCCAATTATTATTGCCTGCTAAGTTGCGTGATTCCTGCCTGCTCAGGTCCGTGAGTATTGCCTGCTGAGTTGCGTGATTCCTGCCAGCTCAGCTCCATGATTATTGCCTGCTGAGCTGCGCGATTCCTGACTGCTAGCTTCTTGCTTATTGGCTGCTGAGCTGCCTGATTCCTGCCTGCTCTGCTTCTTGATTATTGCCTGCTGAGCTGCGTGATTCCTGCTTGCTCAGCTCCAGGATTATTGCCTGCTGAGCTGCGTGATTCGTGCCTGCTCAGCTCCTTGATTACTGTCTGCTGAGCTGCGTGATTCCTGCCTGCTCAGCTCCAGGAGTATTGTCTGCTGGGCTGCAAGATTCGTGTGTGCTCAGTCACGGGTGTCAAGCCTGCTGAGTCACGTGTTTAGAGTCTGCTTAGCCACTTAATGGCAGTCTGCTCAGCTCCTTGATCTTTGCCTGCTGAGCTGAGTGATTCCTGCCTGCTCAGCTCCATGAGTATTGCCTGCTGAGCTGCATGATTGGTGTCTGCTGAGCTGCACCATTTGTGTCTGCTGAGCTGCACCATTGGTGTCTGCTGAGCTGCCCAAATTGTGTCTGCTCAGTCACGGGTGTAGAGCCTGCTGCGTCACGTGTTTAGAGTCTGCTTAACCACTTCATTACAGTTTGCTCAGCTCCTTGACGATTTCCTGCTCCTCTCCGTGATTAGTGCCCTCTTAGCCAAGTGATTAGTGCCTGCTCAGCTCTTTGATTATTGCCTCCTGAAGCACGTGATCAGTGCATGATAGCCACGTGATCAGCGCCTCTCAGTCACGTGATCAGCGCCCTCAGTCACGTGATCAGCGCCTCTCAGTCACGTGATCAGTGCCTCTCAGTCACGTGATCAGTGCATGCTCAGTCACGTGATCAGTGCCTCTCAGTCACGTGATCAGTGCATGCTCAGTCACGTGATCAGTGCATGCTCAGCCACGTGATCAGGGCCTGCTCAGTCACGTGATCAGGGTCTGCTGAATCAAGGGATTAGCGCTTGCTCAGCTGCATGCTTAATCCCTGCTCAGCTGCCTGACTCGTGCCTGATCAGCTGTGTGATTAGTCCCTGCTCAGCTGCGTGATTAGTGCCTGCTCAAGACCGGGTTAGGAGCCGGCTGAGTGACGTGATTAGAGTCTGCTTAGCCACTTCATTACAGTCTGCTCAGCTCCATGATTATTGCCTGCTAAGCTGCGTGATTCCTGCCTGCTCAGCTTCTTGATTATTGCCTGCTGAGCTGCGTGATTCCTGCTTGCTCAGCTCCATATTTATTGCCTGCTGAGCTGCGTGATTCCTGCCTGCTCAGCTTCTTGATTATTGCATGCTGAGCTGCGTGATTCCTGTTTGCTCAGCTCCATGATTATTGCCTGCTGAGCTGCGTGATTCCTGCTTGCTCAGCTCCATGATTTTTGCTTGCTGAGCTGCATAATAAGTGCCTGCTCAGTCCCCAGAGAGGAGCCGGCTGAATCACGTGATTAGAGTCTGCTTATCCAGTTCATTACAGCCTTCAGCTCCAATTATTATTGCCTGCTAAGTTGCGTGATTCCTGCCTGCTCAGGTCCGTGAGTATTGCCTGCTGAGTTGCGTGATTCCTGCCAGCTCAGCTCCATGATTATTGCCTGCTGAGCTGCGCGATTCCTGACTGCTAGCTTCTTGCTTATTGGCTGCTGAGCTGCCTGATTCCTGCCTGCTCTGCTTCTTGATTATTGCCTGCTGAGCTGCGTGATTCCTGCTTGCTCAGCTCCAGGATTATTGCCTGCTGAGCTGCGTGATTCGTGCCTGCTCAGCTCCTTGATTACTGTCTGCTGAGCTGCGTGATTCCTGCCTGCTCAGCTCCAGGAGTATTGTCTGCTGGGCTGCAAGATTCGTGTGTGCTCAGTCACGGGTGTCAAGCCTGCTGAGTCACGTGTTTAGAGTCTGCTTAGCCACTTAATGGCAGTCTGCTCAGCTCCTTGATCTTTGCCTGCTGAGCTGAGTGATTCCTGCCTGCTCAGCTCCATGAGTATTGCCTGCTGAGCTGCATGATTGGTGTCTGCTGAGCTGCACCATTTGTGTCTGCTGAGCTGCACCATTGGTGTCTGCTGAGCTGCCCAAATTGTGTCTGCTCAGTCACGGGTGTAGAGCCTGCTGCGTCACGTGTTTAGAGTCTGCTTAACCACTTCATTACAGTTTGCTCAGCTCCTTGACGATTTCCTGCTCCTCTCCGTGATTAGTGCCCTCTTAGCCAAGTGATTAGTGCCTGCTCAGCTCTTTGATTATTGCCTCCTGAAGCACGTGATCAGTGCATGATAGCCACGTGATCAGCGCCTCTCAGTCACGTGATCAGCGCCCTCAGTCACGTGATCAGCGCCTCTCAGTCACGTGATCAGTGCCTCTCAGTCACGTGATCAGTGCATGCTCAGTCACGTGATCAGTGCCTCTCAGTCACGTGATCAGTGCCTCTAGCCACGTGATCAGGGCCTGCTCAGTCACGTGATCAGGGTCTGCTGAATCAAGGGATTAGCGCTTGCTCAGCTGCATGCTTAATCCCTGCTCAGCTGCCTGACTCGTGCCTGATCAGCTGTGTGATTAGTCCCTGCTCAGCTGCGTGATTAGTGCCTGCTCAAGACCGGGTTAGGAGCCGGCTGAGTGACATGATTAGAGTCTGCTTAGCCACTTCATTACAGTCTGCTCAGCTCCATGATTATTGCCTGCTAAGCTGCGTGATTCCTGCCTGCTCAGCTTCTTGATTATTGCCTGCTGAGCTGCGTGATTCCTGCTTGCTCAGCTCCATATTTATTGCCTGCTGAGCTGCGTGATTCCTGCCTGCTCAGCTTCTTGATTATTGCATGCTGAGCTGCGTGATTCCTGTTTGCTCAGCTCCATGATTATTGCCTGCTGAGCTGCGTGATTCCTGCTTGCTCAGCTCCATGATTTTTGCTTGCTGAGCTGCATAATAAGTGCCTGCTCAGTCCCCAGAGAGGAGCCGGCTGAATCACGTGATTAGAGTCTGCTTATCCAGTTCATTACAGCCTTCAGCTCCAATTATTATTGCCTGCTAAGTTGCGTGATTCCTGCCTGCTCAGGTCCGTGAGTATTGCCTGCTGAGTTGCGTGATTCCTGCCAGCTCAGCTCCATGATTATTGCCTGCTGAGCTGCGCGATTCCTGACTGCTAGCTTCTTGCTTATTGGCTGCTGAGCTGCCTGATTCCTGCCTGCTCTGCTTCTTGATTATTGCCTGCTGAGCTGCGTGATTCCTGCTTGCTCAGCTCCAGGATTATTGCCTGCTGAGCTGCGTGATTCGTGCCTGCTCAGCTCCTTGATTACTGTCTGCTGAGCTGCGTGATTCCTGCCTGCTCAGCTCCAGGAGTATTGTCTGCTGGGCTGCAAGATTCGTGTGTGCTCAGTCACGGGTGTCAAGCCTGCTGAGTCACGTGTTTAGAGTCTGCTTAGCCACTTAATGGCAGTCTGCTCAGCTCCTTGATCTTTGCCTGCTGAGCTGAGTGATTCCTGCCTGCTCAGCTCCATGAGTATTGCCTGCTGAGCTGCATGATTGGTGTCTGCTGAGCTGCACCATTTGTGTCTGCTGAGCTGCACCATTGGTGTCTGCTGAGCTGCCCAAATTGTGTCTGCTCAGTCACGGGTGTAGAGCCTGCTGCGTCACGTGTTTAGAGTCTGCTTAACCACTTCATTACAGTTTGCTCAGCTCCTTGACGATTTCCTGCTCCTCTCCGTGATTAGTGCCCTCTTAGCCAAGTGATTAGTGCCTGCTCAGCTCTTTGATTATTGCCTCCTGAAGCACGTGATCAGTGCATGATAGCCACGTGATCAGCGCCTCTCAGTCACGTGATCAGCGCCCTTCAGTCACGTGATCAGTGCCTCTCAGTCACGTGATCAGTGCCTCTCAGTCACGTGATCAGTGCATGCTCAGTCACGTGATCAGTGCCTCTCAGTCACGTGATCAGTGCATCTCAGCCACGTGATCAGGGCCTGCTCAGTCACGTGATCAGGGTCTGCTGAATCAAGGGATTAGCGCTTGCTCAGCTGCATGCTTAATCCCTGCTCAGCTGCCTGACTCGTGCCTGATCAGCTGTGTGATTAGTCCCTGCTCAGCTGCGTGATTAGTGCCTGCTCAAGACCGGGTTAGGAGCCGGCTGAGTGACATGATTAGAGTCTGCTTAGCCACTTCATTACAGTCTGCTCAGCTCCATGATTATTGCCTGCTAAGCTGCGTGATTCCTGCCTGCTCAGCTTCTTGATTATTGCCTGCTGAGCTGCGTGATTCCTGCTTGCTCAGCTCCATATTTATTGCCTGCTGAGCTGCGTGATTCCTGCCTGCTCAGCTTCTTGATTATTGCATGCTGAGCTGCGTGATTCCTGTTTGCTCAGCTCCATGATTATTGCCTGCTGAGCTGCGTGATTCCTGCTTGCTCAGCTCCATGATTTTTGCTTGCTGAGCTGCATAATAAGTGCCTGCTCAGTCCCCAGAGAGGAGCCGGCTGAATCACGTGATTAGAGTCTGCTTATCCAGTTCATTACAGCCTTCAGCTCCAATTATTATTGCCTGCTAAGTTGCGTGATTCCTGCCTGCTCAGGTCCGTGAGTATTGCCTGCTGAGTTGCGTGATTCCTGCCAGCTCAGCTCCATGATTATTGCCTGCTGAGCTGCGCGATTCCTGACTGCTAGCTTCTTGCTTATTGGCTGCTGAGCTGCCTGATTCCTGCCTGCTCTGCTTCTTGATTATTGCCTGCTGAGCTGCGTGATTCCTGCTTGCTCAGCTCCAGGATTATTGCCTGCTGAGCTGCGTGATTCGTGCCTGCTCAGCTCCTTGATTACTGTCTGCTGAGCTGCGTGATTCCTGCCTGCTCAGCTCCAGGAGTATTGTCTGCTGGGCTGCAAGATTCGTGTGTGCTCAGTCACGGGTGTCAAGCCTGCTGAGTCACGTGTTTAGAGTCTGCTTAGCCACTTAATGGCAGTCTGCTCAGCTCCTTGATCTTTGCCTGCTGAGCTGAGTGATTCCTGCCTGCTCATGAGTATTGCCTGCTGAGCTGCATGATTGGTGTCTGCTGAGCTGCATCATTTGTGTCTGCTGAGCTGCATCATTTGTGTCTGCTGAGCTGCACCATTGGTGTCTGCTGAGCTGCCCAAATTGTGTCTGCTCAGTCACGGGTGTAGAGCCTGCTGCGTCACGTGTTTAGAGTCTGCTTAACCACTTCATTACAGTTTGCTCAGCTCCTTGACGATTTCCTGCTCCTCTCCGTGATTAGTGCCCTCTTAGCCAAGTGATTAGTGCCTGCTCAGCTCTTTGATTATTGCCTCCTGAAGCACGTGATCAGTGCATGATAGCCACGTGATCAGCGCCTCTCAGTCACGTGATCAGTGCCTCTCAGTCACGTGATCAGCGCCTGCTCAGTCACGTGATCAGTGCCTCTCAGTCACGTGATCAGTGCCTCTCAGTCACGTGATCAGTGCCTGCTCAGTCACGTGATCAGTGCATCTCAGCCACGTGATCAGGGCCTGCTCAGTCACGTGATCAGGGTCTGCTGAATCAAGGGATTAGCGCTTGCTCAGCTGCATGCTTAATCCCTGCTCAGCTGCCTGACTCGTGCCTGATCAGCTGTGTGATTAGTCCCTGCTCAGCTGCGTGATTAGTGCCTGCTCAAGACCGGGTTAGGAGCCGGCTGAGTGACATGATTAGAGTCTGCTTAGCCACTTCATTACAGTCTGCTCAGCTCCATGATTATTGCCTGCTAAGCTGCGTGATTCCTGCCTGCTCAGCTTCTTGATTATTGCCTGCTGAGCTGCGTGATTCCTGCTTGCTCAGCTCCATATTTATTGCCTGCTGAGCTGCGTGATTCCTGCCTGCTCAGCTTCTTGATTATTGCATGCTGAGCTGCGTGATTCCTGTTTGCTCAGCTCCATGATTATTGCCTGCTGAGCTGCGTGATTCCTGCTTGCTCAGCTCCATGATTTTTGCTTGCTGAGCTGCATAATAAGTGCCTGCTCAGTCCCCAGAGAGGAGCCGGCTGAATCACGTGATTAGAGTCTGCTTATCCAGTTCATTACAGCCTTCAGCTCCAATTATTATTGCCTGCTAAGTTGCGTGATTCCTGCCTGCTCAGGTCCGTGAGTATTGCCTGCTGAGTTGCGTGATTCCTGCCAGCTCAGCTCCATGATTATTGCCTGCTGAGCTGCGCGATTCCTGACTGCTAGCTTCTTGCTTATTGGCTGCTGAGCTGCCTGATTCCTGCCTGCTCTGCTTCTTGATTATTGCCTGCTGAGCTGCGTGATTCCTGCTTGCTCAGCTCCAGGATTATTGCCTGCTGAGCTGCGTGATTCGTGCCTGCTCAGCTCCTTGATTACTGTCTGCTGAGCTGCGTGATTCCTGCCTGCTCAGCTCCAGGAGTATTGTCTGCTGGGCTGCAAGATTCGTGTGTGCTCAGTCACGGGTGTCAAGCCTGCTGAGTCACGTGTTTAGAGTCTGCTTAGCCACTTAATGGCAGTCTGCTCAGCTCCTTGATCTTTGCCTGCTGAGCTGAGTGATTCCTGCCTGCTCAGCTCCATGAGTATTGCCTGCTGAGCTGCATGATTGGTGTCTGCTGAGCTGCACCATTTGTGTCTGCTGAGCTGCACCATTGGTGTCTGCTGAGCTGCCCAAATTGTGTCTGCTCAGTCACGGGTGTAGAGCCTGCTGCGTCACGTGTTTAGAGTCTGCTTAACCACTTCATTACAGTTTGCTCAGCTCCTTGACGATTTCCTGCTCCTCTCCGTGATTAGTGCCCTCTTAGCCAAGTGATTAGTGCCTGCTCAGCTCTTTGATTATTGCCTCCTGAAGCACGTGATCAGTGCATGATAGCCACGTGATCAGCGCCTCTCAGTCACGTGATCAGCGCCCTCAGTCACGTGATCAGCGCCTCTCAGTCACGTGATCAGTGCCTCTCAGTCACGTGATCAGTGCATGCTCTCACGTGATCAGTGCCAATCAGTGATGCTCAGTCACGTGATCAGTGCCTGCTCAGTCACGTGATCAGGGCCTGCTCAGTCACGTGATCAGGGTCTGCTGAATCAAGGGATTAGCGCTTGCTCAGCTGCATGCTTAATCCCTGCTCAGCTGCCTGACTCGTGCCTGATCAGCTGTGTGATTAGTCCCTGCTCAGCTGCGTGATTAGTGCCTGCTCAAGACCGGGTTAGGAGCCGGCTGAGTGACATGATTAGAGTCTGCTTAGCCACTTCATTACAGTCTGCTCAGCTCCATGATTATTGCCTGCTAAGCTGCGTGATTCCTGCCTGCTCAGCTTCTTGATTATTGCCTGCTGAGCTGCGTGATTCCTGCTTGCTCAGCTCCATATTTATTGCCTGCTGAGCTGCGTGATTCCTGCCTGCTCAGCTTCTTGATTATTGCATGCTGAGCTGCGTGATTCCTGTTTGCTCAGCTCCATGATTATTGCCTGCTGAGCTGCGTGATTCCTGCTTGCTCAGCTCCATGATTTTTGCTTGCTGAGCTGCATAATAAGTGCCTGCTCAGTCCCCAGAGAGGAGCCGGCTGAATCACGTGATTAGAGTCTGCTTATCCAGTTCATTACAGCCTTCAGCTCCAATTATTATTGCCTGCTAAGTTGCGTGATTCCTGCCTGCTCAGGTCCGTGAGTATTGCCTGCTGAGTTGCGTGATTCCTGCCAGCTCAGCTCCATGATTATTGCCTGCTGAGCTGCGCGATTCCTGACTGCTAGCTTCTTGCTTATTGGCTGCTGAGCTGCCTGATTCCTGCCTGCTCTGCTTCTTGATTATTGCCTGCTGAGCTGCGTGATTCCTGCTTGCTCAGCTCCAGGATTATTGCCTGCTGAGCTGCGTGATTCGTGCCTGCTCAGCTCCTTGATTACTGTCTGCTGAGCTGCGTGATTCCTGCCTGCTCAGCTCCAGGAGTATTGTCTGCTGGGCTGCAAGATTCGTGTGTGCTCAGTCACGGGTGTCAAGCCTGCTGAGTCACGTGTTTAGAGTCTGCTTAGCCACTTAATGGCAGTCTGCTCAGCTCCTTGATCTTTGCCTGCTGAGCTGAGTGATTCCTGCCTGCTCAGCTCCATGAGTATTGCCTGCTGAGCTGCATGATTGGTGTCTGCTGAGCTGCACCATTTGTGTCTGCTGAGCTGCACCATTGGTGTCTGCTGAGCTGCCCAAATTGTGTCTGCTCAGTCACGGGTGTAGAGCCTGCTGCGTCACGTGTTTAGAGTCTGCTTAACCACTTCATTACAGTTTGCTCAGCTCCTTGACGATTTCCTGCTCCTCTCCGTGATTAGTGCCCTCTTAGCCAAGTGATTAGTGCCTGCTCAGCTCTTTGATTATTGCCTCCTGAAGCACGTGATCAGTGCATGATAGCCACGTGATCAGCGCCTCTCAGTCACGTGATCAGCGCCCCTCAGTCACGTGATCAGCGCCTCTCAGTCACGTGATCAGTGCCTCTCAGTCACGTGATCAGTGCATGCTCAGTCACGTGATCAGTGCCTCTCAGTCACGTGATCAGTGCCTCTCAGTCACGTGATCAGTGCCTGCTCAGTCACGTGATCAGTGCATGCTCAGTCACGTGATCAGGGCCTGCTCAGTCACGTGATCAGGGTCTGCTGAATCAAGGGATTAGCGCTTGCTCAGCTGCATGCTTAATCCCTGCTCAGCTGCCTGACTCGTGCCTGATCAGCTGTGTGATTAGTCCCTGCTCAGCTGCGTGATTAGTGCCTGCTCAAGACCGGGTTAGGAGCCGGCTGAGTGACGTGATTAGAGTCTGCTTAGCCACTTCATTACAGTCTGCTCAGCTCCATGATTATTGCCTGCTAAGCTGCGTGATTCCTGCCTGCTCAGCTTCTTGATTATTGCCTGCTGAGCTGCGTGATTCCTGCTTGCTCAGCTCCATGTTTATTGCCTGCTGAGCTGCGTGATTCCTGCCTGCTCAGCTTCTTGATTATTGCATGCTGAGCTGCGTGATTCCTGTTTGCTCAGCTCCATGATTGTTGCCTGCTGAGCTGCGTGATTCTTGCTTGCTCAGCTCCATGATTTTTGCTTGCTGAGCTGCATAATAAGTGCCTGCTCAGTCCCCAGAGAGGAGCCGGCTGAATCACGTGATTCGAGTCTGCTTATCCAGTTCATTACAGCCTTCAGCTCCAATTATTATTGCCTGCTAAGTTGCGTGATTCCTGCCTGCTCAGGTCCGTGAGTATTGCCTGCTGAGTTGCGTGATTCCTGCCAGCTCAGCTCCATGATTATTGCCTGCTGAGCTGCGCGATTCCTGACTGCTAGCTTCTTGCTTGTTGGCTGCTGAGCTGCCTGATTCCTGCCTGCTCTGCTTCTTGATTATTACCTGCTGAGCTGCGTGATTCCTGCTTGCTCAGCTCCAGGATTATTGCCTGCTGAGCTGCGTGATTCGTGCCTGCTCAGCTCCTTGATTACTGTCTGCTGAGCTGCGTGATTCCTGCCTGCTCAGCTCCAGGAGTATTGTCTGCTGGGCTGCAAGATTCGTGTGTGCTCAGTCACGGGTGTCAAGCCTGCTGAGTCACGTGTTTAGAGTCTGCTTAGCCACTTAATGGCAGTCTGCTCAGCTCCTTGATCTTTGCCTGCTGAGCTGAGTGATTCCTGCCTGCTCAGCTCCATGAGTATTGCCTGCTGAGCTGCATGATTGGTGTCTGCTGAGCTGCACCATTTGTGTCTGCTGAGCTGCACCATTGGTGTCTGCTGAGCTGCCCAAATTGTGTCTGCTCAGTCACGGGTGTAGAGCCTGCTGCGTCACGTGTTTAGAGTCTGCTTAACCACTTCATTACAGTTTGCTCAGCTCCTTGACGATTTCCTGCTCCTCTCCGTGATTAGTGCCCTCTTAGCCAAGTGATTAGTGCCTGCTCAGCTCTTTGATTATTGCCTCCTGAAGCACGTGATCAGTGCATGATAGCCACGTGATCAGCGCCTCTCAGTCACGTGATCAGCGCCCCTCAGTCACGTGATCAGCGCCTCTCAGTCACGTGATCAGTGCCTCTCAGTCACGTGATCAGTGCATGCTCAGTCACGTGATCAGTGCCTCTCAGTCACGTGATCAGTGCCTCTCAGTCACGTGATCAGTGCATGCTCAGCCACGTGATCAGGGCCTGCTCAGTCACGTGATCAGGGTCTGCTGAATCAAGGGATTAGCGCTTGCTCAGCTGCATGCTTAATCCCTGCTCAGCTGCCTGACTCGTGCCTGATCAGCTGTGTGATTAGTCCCTGCTCAGCTGCGTGATTAGTGCCTGCTCAAGACCGGGTTAGGAGCCGGCTGAGTGACGTGATTAGAGTCTGCTTAGCCACTTCATTACAGTCTGCTCAGCTCCATGATTATTGCCTGCTAAGCTGCGTGATTCCTGCCTGCTCAGCTTCTTGATTATTGCCTGCTGAGCTGCGTGATTCCTGCTTGCTCAGCTCCATATTTATTGCCTGCTGAGCTGCGTGATTCCTGCCTGCTCAGCTTCTTGATTATTGCATGCTGAGCTGCGTGATTCCTGTTTGCTCAGCTCCATGATTATTGCCTGCTGAGCTGCGTGATTCCTGCTTGCTCAGCTCCATGATTTTTGCTTGCTGAGCTGCATAATAAGTGCCTGCTCAGTCCCAGAGAGGAGCCGGCTGAATCACGTGATTAGAGTCTGCTTATCCAGTTCATTACAGCCTTCAGCTCCAATTATTATTGCCTGCTAAGTTGCGTGATTCCTGCCTGCTCAGGTCCGTGAGTATTGCCTGCTGAGTTGCGTGATTCCTGCCAGCTCAGCTCCATGATTATTGCCTGCTGAGCTGCGCGATTCCTGACTGCTAGCTTCTTGCTTATTGGCTGCTGAGCTGCCTGATTCCTGCCTGCTCTGCTTCTTGATTATGCCTGCTGAGCTGCGTGATTCCTGCTTGCTCAGCTCCAGGATTATTGCCTGCTGAGCTGCGTGATTCCTGCCTGCTCAGCTCCTTGATTACTGTCTGCTGAGCTGCGTGATTCCTGCCTGCTCAGCTCCAGGAGTATTGTCTGCTGGGCTGCAAGATTCGTGTGTGCTCAGTCACGGGTGTCAAGCCTGCTGAGTCACGTGTTTAGAGTCTGCTTAGCCACTTAATGGCAGTCTGCTCAGCTCCTTGATTTTGCCTGCTGAGCTGAGTGATTCCTGCCTGCTCAGCTCCAGGATTATTGCCTGCTGAGCTGCGTGATTCGTGCCTGCTCAGCTCCTTGATTACTGTCTGCTGAGCTGCGTGATTCCTGCCTGCTCAGCTCCAGTATTGTCTGCTGGGCTGCAAGATTCGTGTGTGCTCAGTCACGGGTGTCAAGCCTGCTGAGTCACGTGTTTAGAGTCTGCTTAGCCACTTAATGGCAGTCTGCTCAGCTCCTTGATCTTTGCCTGCTGAGCTGAGTGATTCCTGCCTGCTCAGCTCCATGAGTATTGCCTGCTGAGCTGCATGATTGGGGTCTGCTGAGCTGCACCATTTGTGTCTGCTGAGCTGCACCATTGGTGTCTGCTGAGCTGCCCAAATTGTGTCTGCTCAGTCACGGGTGTAGAGCCTGCTGCGTCACGTGTTTAGAGTCTGCTTAACCACTTCATTACAGTTTGCTCAGCTCCTTGACGATTTCCTGCTCCTCTCCGTGATTAGTGCCCTCTTAGCCAAGTGATTAGTGCCTGCTCAGCTCTTTGATTATTGCCTCCTGAAGCACGTGATCAGTGCATGATAGCCACGTGATCAGCGCCTCTCAGTCACGTGATCAGCGCCCCTCAGTCACGTGATCAGCGCCTCTCAGTCACGTGATCAGTGCCTCTCAGTCACGTGATCAGTGCATGCTCAGTCACGTGATCAGTGCCTCTCAGTCACGTGATCAGTGCATGCTCAGTCACGTGATCAGTGCATGCTCAGCCACGTGATCAGGGCCTGCTCAGTCACGTGACCAGGGTCTGCTGAATCAAGGGATTAGCGCTTGCTCAGCTGCATGCTTAATCCCTGCTCAGCTGCCTGACTCGTGCCTGATCAGCTGTGTGATTAGTCCCTGCTCAGCTGCGTGATTAGTGCCTGCTCAAGACCGGGTTAGGAGCCGGCTGAGTGACGTGATTAGAGTCTGCTTAGCCACTTCATTACAGTCTGCTCAGCTCCATGATTATTGCCTGCTAAGCTGCGTGA
The DNA here is from genome assembly GCF_032452875.1 of Bos javanicus. Classification (NCBI taxonomy): domain Eukaryota; kingdom Metazoa; phylum Chordata; class Mammalia; order Artiodactyla; family Bovidae; genus Bos; species Bos javanicus. The sequence goes on along the minus strand of NW_026894070.1, from coordinate 28,552 downwards.
TTCCTGCCTGCTCAGCTTCTTGATTATTGCCTGCTGAGCTGCGTGATTCCTGCTTGCTCAGCTCCATATTTATTGCCTGCTGAGCTGCGTGATTCCTGCCTGCTCAGCTTCTTGATTATTGCATGCTGAGCTGCGTGATTCCTGTTTGCTCAGCTCCATGATTATTGCCTGCTGAGCTGCGTGATTCCTGCTTGCTCAGCTCCATGATTTTTGCTTGCTGAGCTGCATAATAAGTGCCTGCTCAGTCCCCAGAGAGGAGCCGGCTGAATCACGTGATTAGAGTCTGCTTATCCAGTTCATTACAGCCTTCAGCTCCAATTATTATTGCCTGCTAAGTTGCGTGATTCCTGCCTGCTCAGGTCCGTGAGTATTGCCTGCTGAGTTGCGTGATTCCTGCCAGCTCAGCTCCATGATTATTGCCTGCTGAGCTGCGCGATTCCTGACTGCTAGCTTCTTGCTTATTGGCTGCTGAGCTGCCTGATTCCTGCCTGCTCTGCTTCTTGATTATTGCCTGCTGAGCTGCGTGATTCCTGCTTGCTCAGCTCCAGGATTATTGCCTGCTGAGCTGCGTGATTCGTGCCTGCTCAGCTCCTTGATTACTGTCTGCTGAGCTGCGTGATTCCTGCCTGCTCAGCTCCAGGAGTATTGTCTGCTGGGCTGCAAGATTCGTGTGTGCTCAGTCACGGGTGTCAAGCCTGCTGAGTCACGTGTTTAAGTCTGCTTAGCCACTTAATGGCAGTCTGCTCAGCTCCTTGATCTTTGCCTGCTGAGCTGAGTGATTCCTGCCTGCTCAGCTCCATGAGTATTGCCTGCTGAGCTGCATGATTGGTGTCTGCTGAGCTGCACCATTTGTGTCTGCTGAGCTGCACCATTGGTGTCTGCTGAGCTGCCCAAATTGTGTCTGCTCAGTCACGGGTGTAGAGCCTGCTGCGTCACGTGTTTAGAGTCTGCTTAACCACTTCATTACAGTTTGCTCAGCTCCTTGACGATTTCCTGCTCCTCTCCGTGATTAGTGCCCTCTTAGCCAAGTGATTAGTGCCTGCTCAGCTCTTTGATTATTGCCTCCTGAAGCACGTGATCAGTGCATGATAGCCACGTGATCAGCGCCTCTCAGTCACGTGATCAGCGCCTCTCAGTCACGTGATCAGTGCCTCTCAGTCACGTGATCAGTGCCTCTCAGTCACGTGATCAGTGCATGCTCAGTCACGTGATCAGTGCATGCTCAGCCACGTGATCAGGGCCTGCTCAGTCACGTGATCAGGGTCTGCTGAATCAAGGGATTAGCGCTTGCTCAGCTGCATGCTTAATCCCTGCTCAGCTGCGTGACTCGTGCCTGATCAGCTGTGTGATTAGTCCCTGCTCAGCTGCGTGATTAGTGCCTGCTCAAGACCGGGTTAGGAGCCGGCTGAGTGACGTGATTAGAGTCTGCTTAGCCACTTCATTACAGTCTGCTCAGCTCCATGATTATTGCCTGCTAAGCTGCGTGATTCCTGCCTGCTCAGCTTCTTGATTATTGCCTGCTGAGCTGCGTGATTCCTGCTTGCTCAGCTCCATATTTATTGCCTGCTGAGCTGCGTGATTCCTGCCTGCTCAGCTTCTTGATTATTGCATGCTGAGCTGCGTGATTCCTGTTTGCTCAGCTCCATGATTATTGCCTGCTGAGCTGCGTGATTCCTGCTTGCTCAGCTCCATGATTTTTGCTTGCTGAGCTGCATAATAAGTGCCTGCTCAGTCCCAGAGAGGAGCCGGCTGAATCACGTGATTAGAGTCTGCTTATCCAGTTCATTACAGCCTTCAGCTCCAATTATTATTGCCTGCTAAGTTGCGTGATTCCTGCCTGCTCAGGTCCGTGAGTATTGCCTGCTGAGTTGCGTGATTCCTGCCAGCTCAGCTCCGTGATTATTGCCTGCTGAGCTGCGCGATTCCTGACTGCTAGCTTCTTGCTTATTGGCTGCTGAGCTGCCTGATTCCTGCCTGCTCTGCTTCTTGATTATTGCCTGCTGAGCTGCGTGATTCCTGCTTGCTCAGCTCCAGGATTGTTGCCTGCTGAGCTGCGTGATTCGTGCCTGCTCAGCTCCTTGATTACTGTCTGCTGAGCTGCGTGATTCCTGCCTGCTCAGCTCCAGGAGTATTGTCTGCTGGGCTGCAAGATTCGCGTGTGCTCAGTCACGGGTGTCAAGCCTGCTGAGTCACGTGTTTAGAGTCTGCTTAGCCACTTAATGGCAGTCTGCTCAGCTCCTTGATCTTTGCCTGCTGAGCTGAGTGATTCCTGCCTGCTCAGCTCCATGAGTATTGCCTGCTGAGCTGCATGATTGGTGTCTGCTGAGCTGCACCATTTGTGTCTGCTGAGCTGCACCATTGGTGTCTGCTGAGCTGCCCAAATTGTGTCTGCTCAGTCACGGGTGTAGAGCCTGCTGCGTCACGTGTTTAGAGTCTGCTTAACCACTTCATTACAGTTTGCTCAGCTCCTTGACGATTTCCTGCTCCTCTCCGTGATTAGTGCCCTCTTAGCCAAGTGATTAGTGCCAGCTCAGCTCTTTGATTATTGCCTCCTGAAGCACGTGATCAGTGCATGATAGCCACGTGATCAGCGCCTCTCAGTCACGTGATCAGCGCCCCTCAGTCACGTGATCAGCGCCTCTCAGTCACGTGATCAGTGCCTCTCAGTCACGTGATCAGTGCCTCTCAGTCACGTGATCAGTGCATGCTCAGTCACGTGATCAGTGCATGCTCAGCCACGTGATCAGGGCCTGCTCAGTCACGTGATCAGGGTCTGCTGAATCAAGGGATTAGCGCTTGCTCAGCTGCATGCTTAATCCCTGCTCAGCTGCCTGACTCGTGCCTGATCAGCTGTGTGATTAGTCCCTGCTCAGCTGCGTGATTAGTGCCTGCTCAAGACCGGGTTAGGAGCCGGCTGAGTGACGTGATTAGAGTCTGCTTAGCCACTTCATTACAGTCTGCTCAGCTCCTTGATTATTGCCTGCTAAGCTGCGTGATTCCTGCCTGCTCAGCTTCTTGATTATTGCCTGCTGAGCTGCGTGATTCCTGCTTGCTCAGCTCCATATTTATTGCCTGCTGAGCTGTGTGATTCCTGCCTGCTCAGCTTCTTGATAATTGCATGCTGAGCTGCGTGATTCCTGTTTGCTCAGCTCCATGATTATTGCCTGCTGAGCTGCGTGATTCCTGCTTGCTCAGCTCCATGATTTTTGCTTGCTGAGCTGCATAATAAGTGCCTGCTCAGTCCCCAGAGAGTAGCCGGCTGAATCACGTGATTAGAGTCTGCTTATCCAGTTCATTACAGCCTTCAGCTCCAATTATTATTGCCTGCTAAGTTGCGTGATTCCTGCCTGCTCAGGTCCGTGAGTATTGCCTGCTGAGTTGCGTGATTCCTGCCAGCTCAGCTCCATGATTATTGCCTGCTGAGCTGCGCGATTCCTGACTGCTAGCTTCTTGCTTATTGGCTGCTGAGCTGCCTGATTCCTGCCTGCTCTGCTTCTTGATTATTGCCTGCTGAGCTGCGTGATTCCTGCTTGCTCAGCTCCAGGATTATTGCCTGCTGAGCTGCGTGATTCGTGCCTGCTCAGCTCCTTGATTACTGTCTGCTGAGCTGCGTGATTCCTGCCTGCTCAGCTCCAGGAGTATTGTCTGCTGGGCTGCAAGATTCGTGTGTGCTCAGTCACGGGTGTCAAGCCTGCTGAGTCACGTGTTTAGAGTCTGCTTAGCCACTTAATGGCAGTCTGCTCAGCTCCTTGATCTTTGCCTGCTGAGCTGAGTGATTCCTGCCTGCTCAGCTCCACGAGTATTGCCTGCTGAGCTGCATGATTGGGGTCTGCTGAGCTGCACCATTTGTGTCTGCTGAGCTGCACCATTGGTGTCTGCTGAGCTGCCCAAATTGTGTCTGCTCAGTCACGGGTGTAGAGCCTGTTTCGTCACGTGTTTAGAGTCTGCTTAACCACTTCATTACAGTTTGCTCAGCTCCTTGACGATTTCCTGCTCCTCTCCGTGATTAGTGCCCTCTTAGCCAAGTGATTAGTGCCTGCTCAGCTCTTTGATTATTGCCTCCTGAAGCACGTGATCAGTGCATGATAGCCACGTGATCAGCGCCTCTCAGTCACGTGATCAGCGCCCCTCAGTCACGTGATCAGCGCCTCTCAGTCACGTGATCAGTGCCTCTCAGTCACGTGATCAGTGCCTCTCAGTCACGTGATCAGTGCATGCTCAGTCACGTGATCAGTGCATGCTCAGCCACGTGATCAGGGCCTGCTCAGTCACGTGATCAGGGTCTGCTGAATCAAGGGATTAGCGCTTGCTCAGCTGCATGCTTAATCCCTGCTCAGCTGCGTGACTCGTGCCTGATCAGCTGTGTGATTAGTCCCTGCTCAGCTGCGTGATTAGTGCCTGCTCAAGACCGGGTTAGGAGCCGGCTGAGTGACGTGATTAGAGTCTGCTTAGCCACTTCATTACAGTCTGCTCAGCTCCATGATTATTGCCTGCTAAGCTGCGTGATTCCTGCCTGCTCAGCTTCTTGATTATTGCCTGCTGAGCTGCGTGATTCCTGCTTGCTCAGCTCCATATTTATTGCCTGCTGAGCTGTGTGATTCCTGCCTGCTCAGCTTCTTGATTATTGCATGCTGAGCTGCGTGATTCCTGTTTGCTCAGCTGCATGATTATTGCCTGCTGAGCTGCGTGATTCCTGCTTGCTCAGCTCCATGATTTTTGCTTGCTGAGCTGCATAATAAGTGCCTGCTCAGTCCCCAGAGAGGAGCCGGCTGAATCACGTGATTAGAGTCTGCTTATCCAGTTCATTACAGCCTTCAGCTCCAATTATTATTGCCTGCTAAGTTGCGTGATTCCTGCCTGCTCAGGTCCGTGAGTATTGCCTGCTGAGTTGCGTGATTCCTGCCAGCTCAGCTCCATGATTATTGCCTGCTGAGCTGCGCGATTCCTGACTGCTAGCTTCTTGCTTATTGGCTGCTGAGCTGCCTGATTCCTGCCTGCTCTGCTTCTTGATTATTGCCTGCTGAGCTGCGTGATTCCTGCTTGCTCAGCTCCAGGATTATTGCCTGCTGAGCTGCGTGATTCGTGCCTGCTCAGCTCCTTGATTACTGTCTGCTGAGCTGCGTGATTCCTGCCTGCTCAGCTCCAGGAGTATTGTCTGCTGGGCTGCAAGATTCGTGTGTGCTCAGTCACGGGTGTCAAGCCTGCTGAGTCACGTGTTTAGAGTCTGCTTAGCCACTTAATGGCAGTCTGCTCAGCTCCTTGATCTTTGCCTGCTGAGCTGAGTGATTCCTGCCTGCTCAGCTCCATGAGTATTGCCTGCTGAGCTGCATGATTGGGGTCTGCTGAGCTGCACCATTTGTGTCTGCTGAGCTGCACCATTGGTGTCTGCTGAGCTGCCCAAATTGTGTCTGCTCAGTCACGGGTGTAGAGCCTGCTTCGTCACGTGTTTAGAGTCTGCTTAACCACTTCATTACAGTTTGCTCAGCTCCTTGACGATTTCCTGCTCCTCTCCGTGATTAGTGCCCTCTTAGCCAAGTGATTAGTGCCTGCTCAGCTCTTTGATTATTGCCTCCTGAAGCACGTGATCAGTGCATGATAGCCACGTGATCAGCGCCTCTCAGTCACGTGATCAGCGCCCCTCAGTCACGTGATCAGCGCCTCTCAGTCACGTGATCAGTGCCTCTCAGTCACGTGATCAGTGCCTCTCAGTCACGTGATCAGTGCCTCTCAGTCACGTGATCAGTGCATGCTCAGTCACGTGATCAGTGCATGCTCAGCCACGTGATCAGGGCCTGCTCAGTCACGTGATCAGGGTCTGCTGAATCAAGGGATTAGCGCTTGCTCAGCTGCATGCTTAATCCCTGCTCAGCTGCCTGACTCGTGCCTGATCAGCTGTGTGATTAGTCCCTGCTCAGCTGCGTGATTAGTGCCTGCTCAAGACCGGGTTAGGAGCCGGCTGAGTGACGTGATTAGAGTCTGCTTAGCCACTTCATTACAGTCTGCTCAGCTCCATGATTATTGCCTGCTAAGCTGCGTGATTCCTGCCTGCTCAGCTTCTTGATTATTGCCTGCTGAGCTGCGTGATTCCTGCTTGCTCAGCTCCATATTTATTGCCTGCTGAGCTGCGTGATTCCTGCCTGCTCAGCTTCTTGATTATTGCATGCTGAGCTGCGTGATTCCTGTTTGCTCAGCTCCATGATTATTGCCTGCTGAGCTGCGTGATTCCTGCTTGCTCAGCTCCATGATTTTTGCTTGCTGAGCTGCATAATAAGTGCCTGCTCAGTCCCCAGAGAGGAGCCGGCTGAATCACGTGATTAGAGTCTGCTTATCCAGTTCATTACAGCCTTCAGCTCCAATTATTATTGCCTGCTAAGTTGCGTGATTCCTGCCTGCTCAGGTCCGTGAGTATTGCCTGCTGAGTTGCGTGATTCCTGCCAGCTCAGCTCCATGATTATTGCCTGCTGAGCTGCGCGATTCCTGACTGCTAGCTTCTTGCTTATTGGCTGCTGAGCTGCCTGATTCCTGCCTGCTCTGCTTCTTGATTATTGCCTGCTGAGCTGCGTGATTCCTGCTTGCTCAGCTCCAGGATTATTGCCTGCTGAGCTGCGTGATTCGTGCCTGCTCAGCTCCTTGATTACTGTCTGCTGAGCTGCGTGATTCCTGCCTGCTCAGCTCCAGGAGTATTGTCTGCTGGGCTGCAAGATTCGTGTGTGCTCAGTCACGGGTGTCAAGCCTGCTGAGTCACGTGTTTAGAGTCTGCTTAGCCACTTAATGGCAGTCTGCTCAGCTCCTTGATCTTTGCCTGCTGAGCTGAGTGATTCCTGCCTGCTCAGCTCCATGAGTATTGCCTGCTGAGCTGCATGATTGGTGTCTGCTGAGCTGCACCATTTGTGTCTGCTGAGCTGCACCATTGGTGTCTGCTGAGCTGCCCAAATTGTGTCTGCTCAGTCACGGGTGTAGAGCCTGCTGCGTCACGTGTTTAGAGTCTGCTTAACCACTTCATTACAGTTTGCTCAGCTCCTTGACGATTTCCTGCTCCTCTCCGTGATTAGTGCCCTCTTAGCCAAGTGATTAGTGCCTGCTCAGCTCTTTGATTATTGCCTCCTGAAGCACGTGATCAGTGCATGATAGCCACGTGATCAGCGCCTCTCAGTCACGTGATCAGCGCCCCTCAGTCACGTGATCAGCGCCTCTCAGTCACGTGATCAGTGCCTCTCAGTCACGTGATCAGTGCATGCTCAGTCACGTGATCAGTGCCTCTCAGTCACGTGATCAGTGCCTCTCAGTCACGTGATCAGTGCATGCTCAGTCACGTGATCAGTGCATGCTCAGCCACGTGATCAGGGCCTGCTCAGTCACGTGATCAGGGTCTGCTGAATCAAGGGATTAGCGCTTGCTCAGCTGCATGCTTAGTCCCTGCTCAGCTGCCTGACTCGTGCCTGATCAGCTGTGTGATTAGTCCCTGCCCAGCTGCGTGATTAGTGCCTGCTCAAGACCGGGTTAGGAGCCGGCTGAGTGACGTGATTAGAGTCTGCTTAGCCACTTCATTACAGTCTGCTCAGCTCCATGATTATTGCCTGCTGAGCTGCGTGATTCCTGCCTGCTCAGCTTCTTGATTATTGCCTGCTGAGCTGCGTGATTCCTGTTTGCTCAGCTCCATGATTATTGCCTGCTGAGCTGCGTGATTCCTGCTTGCTCAGCTCCATGATTTTTGCTTGCTGAGCTGCATAATAAGTGCCTGCTCAGTCCCCAGAGAGGAGCCGGCTGAATCACGTGATTAGAGTCTGCTTATCCAGTTCATTACAGCCTTCAGCTCCAATCATTATTGCCTGCTAAGTTGCGTGATTCCTGCCTGCTCAGGTCCGTGAGTATTGCCTGCTGAGTTGCGTGATTCCTGACAGCTCAGCTCCATGATTATTGCCTGCTGAGCTGCGCGATTCCTGACTGCTAGCTTCTTGCTTATTGGCTGCTGAGCTGCCTGATTCCTGCCTGCTCTGCTTCTTGATTATTGCCTGCTGAGCTGCGTGATTCCTGCTTGCTCAGCTCCAGGATTATTGCCTGCTGAGCTGCGTGATTCGTGCCTGCTCAGCTCCTTGATTACTGTCTGCTGAGCTGCGTGATTCCTGCCTGCTCAGCTCCAGGAGTATTGTCTGCTGGGCTGCAAGATTCGTGTGTGCTCAGTCACGGGTGTCAAGCCTGCTGAGTCACGTGTTTAGAGTCTGCTTAGCCACTTAATGGCAGTCTGCTCAGCTCCTTGACCTTTGCCTGCTGAGCTGAGTGATTCCTGCCTGCTCAGCTCCAGGATTATTGCCTGCTGAGCTGCGTGATTCGTGCCTGCTCAGCTCCTTGATTACTGTCTGCTGAGCTGCGTGATTCCTGCCTGCTCAGCTCCAGGAGTATTGTCTGCTGGGCTGCAAGATTCGTGTGTGCTCAGTCACGGGTGTCAAGCCTGCTGAGTCACGTGTTTAGAGTCTGCTTAGCCACTTAATGGCAGTCTGCTCAGCTCCTTGATCTTTGCCTGCTGAGCTGAGTGATTCCTGCCTGCTCAGCTCCATGAGTATTGCCTGCTGAGCTGCATGATTGGTGTCTGCTGAGCTGCACCATTTGTGTCTGCTGAGCTGCACCATTGGTGTCTGCTGAGCTGCCCAAATTGTGTCTGCTCAGTCACGGGTGTAGAGCCTGCTGCGTCACGTGTTTAGAGTCTGCTTAACCACTTCATTACAGTTTGCTCAGCTCCTTGACGATTTCCTGCTCCTCTCCGTGATTAGTGCCCTCTTAGCCAAGTGATTAGTGCCTGCTCAGCTCTTTGATTATTGCCTCCTGAAGCACGTGATCAGTGCATGATAGCCACGTGATCAGCGCCTCTCAGTCACGTGATCAGCGCCCCTCAGTCACGTGATCAGCGCCTCTCAGTCACGTGATCAGTGCCTCTCAGTCACGTGATCAGTGCATGCTCAGTCACGTGATCAGTGCCTCTCAGTCACGTGATCAGTGCATGCTCAGTCACGTGATCAGTGCATGCTCAGCCACGTGATCAGGGCCTGCTCAGTCACGTGACCAGGGTCTGCTGAATCAAGGGATTAGCGCTTGCTCAGCTGCATGCTTAATCCCTGCTCAGCTGCCTGACTCGTGCCTGATCAGCTGTGTGATTAGTCCCTGCTCAGCTGCGTGATTAGTGCCTGCTCAAGACCGGGTTAGGAGCCGGCTGAGTGACGTGATTAGAGTCTGCTTAGCCACTTCATTACAGTCTGCTCAGCTCCATGATTATTGCCTGCTAAGCTGCGTGATTCCTGCCTGCTCAGCTTCTTGATTATTGCCTGCTGAGCTGCGTGATTCCTGCTTGCTCAGCTCCATATTTATTGCCTGCTGAGCTGCGTGATTCCTGCCTGCTCAGCTACTTGATTATTGCATGCTGAGCTGCGTGATTCCTGTTTGCTCAGCTCCATGATTATTGCCTGCTGAGCTGCGTGATTCCTGCTTGCTCAGCTCCATGATTTTTGCTTGCTGAGCTGCATAATAAGTGCCTGCTCAGTCCCCAGAGAGGAGCCGGCTGAATCACGTGATTAGAGTCTGCTTATCCAGTTCATTACAGCCTTCAGCTCCAATTATTATTGCCTGCTAAGTTGCGTGATTCCTGCCTGCTCAGGTCCGTGAGTATTGCCTGCTGAGTTGCGTGATTCCTGCCAGCTCAGCTCCATGATTATTGCCTGCTGAGCTGCGCGATTCCTGACTGCTAGCTTCTTGCTTATTGGCTGCTGAGCTGCCTGATTCCTGCCTGCTCTGCTTCTTGATTATTGCCTGCTGAGCTGCGTGATTCCTGCTTGCTCAGCTCCAGGAGTATTGCCTGCTGAGCTGCGTGATTCGTGCCTGCTCAGCTCCTTGATTACTGTCTGCTGAGCTGCGTGATTCCTGCCTGCTCAGCTCCAGGAGTATTGTCTGCTGGGCTGCAAGATTCGTGTGTGCTCAGTCACGGGTGTCAAGCCTGCTGAGTCACGTGTTTAAGTCTGCTTAGCCACTTAATGGCAGTCTGCTCAGCTCCTTGATCTTTGCCTGCTGAGCTGAGTGATTCCTGCCTGCTCAGCTCCATGAGTATTGCCTGCTGAGCTGCATGATTGGTGTCTGCTGAGCTGCACCATTTGTGTCTGCTGAGCTGCACCATTGGTGTCTGCTGAGCTGCCCAAATTGTGTCTGCTCAGTCACGGGTGTAGAGCCTGCTGCGTCACGTGTTTAGAGTCTGCTTAACCACTTCATTACAGTTTGCTCAGCTCCTTGACGATTTCCTGCTCCTCTCCGTGATTAGTGCCCTCTTAGCCAAGTGATTAGTGCCAGCTCAGCTCTTTGATTATTGCCTCCTGAAGCATGTGATCAGTGCATGATAGCCACGTGATCAGCGCCTCTCAGTCACGTGATCAGCGCCCCTCAGTCACGTGATCAGCGCCTCTCAGTCACGTGATCAGTGCCTCTCAGTCACGTGATCAGTGCCTCTCAGTCACGTGATCAGTGCATGCTCAGTCACGTGATCAGTGCATGCTCAGCCACGTGATCAGGGCCTGCTCAGTCACGTGATCAGGGTCTGCTGAATCAAGGGATTAGCGCTTGCTCAGCTGCATGCTTAATCCCTGCTCAGCTGCGTGACTCGTGCCTGATCAGCTGTGTGATTAGTCCCTGCTCAGCTGCGTGATTAGTGCCTGCTCAAGACCGGGTTAGGAGCCGGCTGAGTGACGTGATTAGAGTCTGCTTAGCCACTTCATTACAGTCTGCTCAGCTCCATGATTATTGCCTGCTAAGCTGCGTGATTCCTGCCTGCTCAGCTTCTTGATTATTGCCTGCTGAGCTGCGTGATTCCTGCTTGCTCAGCTCCATATTTATTGCCTGCTGAGCTGCGTGATTCCTGCCTGCTCAGCTTCTTGATTATTGCATGCTGAGCTGCGTGATTCCTGTTTGCTCAGCTCCATGATTATTGCCTGCTGAGCTGCGTGATTCCTGCTTGCTCAGCTCCATGATTTTTGCTTGCTGAGCTGCATAATAAGTGCCTGCTCAGTCCCCAGAGAGGAGCCGGCTGAATCACGTGATTAGAGTCTGCTTATCCAGTTCATTACAGCCTTCAGCTCCAATTATTATTGCCTGCTAAGTTGCGTGATTCCTGCCTGCTCAGGTCCGTGAGTATTGCCTGCTGAGTTGCGTGATTCCTGCCAGCTCAGCTCCATGATTATTGCCTGCTGAGGTGCGCGATTCCTGACTGCTAGCTTCTTGCTTATTGGCTGCTGAGCTGCCTGATTCCTGCCTGCTCTGCTTCTTGATTATTGCCTGCTGAGCTGCGTGATTCCTGCTTGCTCAGCTCCAGGATTATTGCCTGCTGAGCTGCGTGATTCGTGCCTGCTCAGCTCCTTGATTACTGTCTGCTGAGCTGCGTGATTCCTGCCTGCTCAGCTCCAGGAGTATTGTCTGCTGGGCTGCAAGATTCGTGTGTGCTCAGTCACGGGTGTCAAGCCTGCTGAGTCACGTGTTTAGAGTCTGCTTAGCCACTTAATGGCAGTCTGCTCAGCTCCTTGATCTTTGCCTGCTGAGCTGAGTGATTCCTGCCTGCTCAGCTCCATGAGTATTGCCTGCTGAGCTGCATGATTGGTGTCTGCTGAGCTGCACCATTTGTGTCTGCTGAGCTGCACCATTGGTGTCTGCTGAGCTGCCCAAATTGTGTCTGCTCAGTCACGGGTGTAGAGCCTGCTTCGTCACGTGTTTAGAGTCTGCTTAACCACTTCATTACAGTTTGCTCAGCTCCTTGACGATTTCCTGCTCCTCTCCGTGATTAGTGCCCTCTTAGCCAAGTGATTAGTGCCTGCTCAGCTCTTTGATTATTGCCTCCTGAAGCACGTGATCAGTGCATGATAGCCACGTGATCAGCGCCTCTCAGTCACGTGATCAGCGCCCCTCAGTCACGTGATCAGCGCCTCTCAGTCACGTGATCAGTGCCTCTCAGTCACGTGATCAGTGCCTCTCAGTCACGTGATCAGTGCATGCTCAGTCACGTGATCAGTGCATGCTCAGCCACGTGATCAGGGCCTGCTCAGTCACGTGATCAGGGTCTGCTGAATCAAGGGATTAGCGCTTGCTCAGCTGCATGCTTAATCCCTGCTCAGCTGCCTGACTCGTGCCTGATCAGCTGTGTGATTAGTCCCTGCTCAGCTGCGTGATTAGTGCCTGCTCAAGACCGGGTTAGGAGCCGGCTGAGTGACGTGATTAGAGTCTGCTTAGCCACTTCATTACAGTCTGCTCAGCTCCATGATTATTGCCTGCTAAGCTGCGTGATTCCTGCCTGCTCAGCTTCTTGATTATTGCCTGCTGAGCTGCGTGATTCCTGCTTGCTCAGCTCCATATTTATTGCCTGCTGAGCTGCGTGATTCCTGCCTGCTCAGCTTCTTGATTATTGCATGCTGAGCTGCGTGATTCCTGTTTGCTCAGCTCCATGATTATTGCCTGCTGAGCTGCGTGATTCCTGCTTGCTCAGCTCCATGATTTTTGCTTGCTGAGCTGCATAATAAGTGCCTGCTCAGTCCCCAGAGAGGAGCCGGCTGAATCACGTGATTAGAGTCTGCTTATCCAGTTCATTACAGCCTTCAGCTCCAATTATTATTGCCTGCTAAGTTGCGTGATTCCTGCCTGCTCAGGTCCGTGAGTATTGCCTGCTGAGTTGCGTGATTCCTGCCAGCTCAGCTCCATGATTATTGCCTGCTGAGCTGCGCGATTCCTGACTGCTAGCTTCTTGCTTATTGGCTGCTGAGCTGCCTGATTCCTGCCTGCTCTGCTTCTTGATTATTGCCTGCTGAGCTGCGTGATTCCTGCTTGCTCAGCTCCAGGATTGTTGCCTGCTGAGCTGCGTGATTCGTGCCTGCTCAGCTCCTTGATTACTGTCTGCTGAGCTGCGTGATTCCTGCCTGCTCAGCTCCAGGAGTATTGTCTGCTGGGCTGCAAGATTCGTGTGTGCTCAGTCACGGGTGTCAAGCCTGCTGAGTCACGTGTTTAGAGTCTGCTTAGCCACTTAATGGCAGTCTGCTCAGCTCCTTGATCTTTGCCTGCTGAGCTGAGTGATTCCTGCCTGCTCAGCTCCATGAGTATTGCCTGCTGAGCTGCATGATTGGTGCCTGCTGAGCTGCACCATTTGTGTCTGCTGAGCTGCACCATTTGTGTCTGCTGAGCTGCACCATTGGTGTCTGCTGAGCTGCCCAAATTGTGTCTGCTCAGTCACGGGTGTAGAGCCTGCTGCGTCACGTGTTTAGAGTCTGCTTAACCACTTCATTACAGTTTGCTCAGCTCCTTGACGATTTCCTGCTCCTCTCCGTGATTAGTGCCCTCTTAGCCAAGTGATTAGTGCCTGCTCAGCTCTTTGATTATTGCCTCCTGAAGCACGTGATCAGTGCATGATAGCCACGTGATCAGCGCCTCTCAGTCACGTGATCAGCGCCCTTCAGTCACGTGATCAGCGCCTCTCAGTCACGTGATCAGTGCCTCTCAGTCACGTGATCAGTGCATGCTCAGTCACGTGATCAGTGCCTCTCAGTCACGTGATCAGTGCCTGCTCAGTCACGTGATCAGGGCCTGCTCAGTCACGTGATCAGGGTCTGCTGAATCAAGGGATTAGCGCTTGCTCAGCTGCATGCTTAATCCCTGCTCAGCTGCCTGACTCGTGCCTGATCAGCTGTGTGATTAGTCCCTGCTCAGCTGCGTGATTAGTGCCTGCTCAAGACCGGGTTAGGAGCCGGCTGAGTGACATGATTAGAGTCTGCTTAGCCACTTCATTACAGTCTGCTCAGCTCCATGATTATTGCCTGCTAAGCTGCGTGATTCCTGCCTGCTCAGCTTCTTGATTATTGCCTGCTGAGCTGCGTGATTCCTGCTTGCTCAGCTCCATATTTATTGCCTGCTGAGCTGCGTGATTCCTGCCTGCTCAGCTTCTTGATTATTGCATGCTGAGCTGCGTGATTCCTGTTTGCTCAGCTCCATGATTATTGCCTGCTGAGCTGCGTGATTCCTGCTTGCTCAGCTCCATGATTTTTGCTTGCTGAGCTGCATAATAAGTGCCTGCTCAGTCCCCAGAGAGGAGCCGGCTGAATCACGTGATTAGAGTCTGCTTATCCAGTTCATTACAGCCTTCAGCTCCAATTATTATTGCCTGCTAAGTTGCGTGATTCCTGCCTGCTCAGGTCCGTGAGTATTGCCTGCTGAGTTGCGTGATTCCTGCCAGCTCAGCTCCATGATTATTGCCTGCTGAGCTGCGCGATTCCTGACTGCTAGCTTCTTGCTTATTGGCTGCTGAGCTGCCTGATTCCTGCCTGCTCTGCTTCTTGATTATTGCCTGCTGAGCTGCGTGATTCCTGCTTGCTCAGCTCCAGGATTATTGCCTGCTGAGCTGCGTGATTCGTGCCTGCTCAGCTCCTTGATTACTGTCTGCTGAGCTGCGTGATTCCTGCCTGCTCAGCTCCAGGAGTATTGTCTGCTGGGCTGCAAGATTCGTGTGTGCTCAGTCACGGGTGTCAAGCCTGCTGAGTCACGTGTTTAGAGTCTGCTTAGCCACTTAATGGCAGTCTGCTCAGCTCCTTGATCTTTGCCTGCTGAGCTGAGTGATTCCTGCCTGCTCAGCTCCATGAGTATTGCCTGCTGAGCTGCATGATTGGTGTCTGCTGAGCTGCACCATTTGTGTCTGCTGAGCTGCACCATTGGTGTCTGCTGAGCTGCCCAAATTGTGTCTGCTCAGTCACGGGTGTAGAGCCTGCTGCGTCACGTGTTTAGAGTCTGCTTAACCACTTCATTACAGTTTGCTCAGCTCCTTGACGATTTCCTGCTCCTCTCCGTGATTAGTGCCCTCTTAGCCAAGTGATTAGTGCCTGCTCAGCTCTTTGATTATTGCCTCCTGAAGCACGTGATCAGTGCATGATAGCCACGTGATCAGCGCCTCTCAGTCACGTGATCAGCGCCCTCAGTCACGTGATCAGCGCCTCTCAGTCACGTGATCAGTGCCTCTCAGTCACGTGATCAGTGCATGCTCAGTCACGTGATCAGTGCCTCTCAGTCACGTGATCAGTGCCTGCTCAGTCACGTGATCAGTGCATGCTCAGCCACGTGATCAGGGCCTGCTCAGTCACGTGATCAGGGTCTGCTGAATCAAGGGATTAGCGCTTGCTCAGCTGCATGCTTAATCCCTGCTCAGCTGCCTGACTCGTGCCTGATCAGCTGTGTGATTAGTCCCTGCTCAGCTGCGTGATTAGTGCCTGCTCAAGACCGGGTTAGGAGCCGGCTGAGTGACGTGATTAGAGTCTGCTTAGCCACTTCATTACAGTCTGCTCAGCTCCATGATTATTGCCTGCTAAGCTGCGTGATTCCTGCCTGCTCAGCTTCTTGATTATTGCCTGCTGAGCTGCGTGATTCCTGCTTGCTCAGCTCCATATTTATTGCCTGCTGAGCTGCGTGATTCCTGCCTGCTCAGCTTCTTGATTATTGCATGCTGAGCTGCGTGATTCCTGTTTGCTCAGCTCCATGATTATTGCCTGCTGAGCTGCGTGATTCCTGCTTGCTCAGCTCCATGATTTTTGCTTGCTGAGCTGCATAATAAGTGCCTGCTCAGTCCCCAGAGAGGAGCCGGCTGAATCACGTGATTAGAGTCTGCTTATCCAGTTCATTACAGCCTTCAGCTCCAATTATTATTGCCTGCTAAGTTGCGTGATTCCTGCCTGCTCAGGTCCGTGAGTATTGCCTGCTGAGTTGCGTGATTCCTGCCAGCTCAGCTCCATGATTATTGCCTGCTGAGCTGCGCGATTCCTGACTGCTAGCTTCTTGCTTATTGGCTGCTGAGCTGCCTGATTCCTGCCTGCTCTGCTTCTTGATTATTGCCTGCTGAGCTGCGTGATTCCTGCTTGCTCAGCTCCAGGATTATTGCCTGCTGAGCTGCGTGATTCGTGCCTGCTCAGCTCCTTGATTACTGTCTGCTGAGCTGCGTGATTCCTGCCTGCTCAGCTCCAGGAGTATTGTCTGCTGGGCTGCAAGATTCGTGTGTGCTCAGTCACGGGTGTCAAGCCTGCTGAGTCACGTGTTTAGAGTCTGCTTAGCCACTTAATGGCAGTCTGCTCAGCTCCTTGATTTTGCCTGCTGAGCTGCGTGATTCCTGCCTGCTCAGCTCCAGGATTATTGCCTGCTGAGCTGCGTGATTCGTGCCTGCTCAGCTCCTTGATTACTGTCTGCTGAGCTGCGTGATTCCTGCCTGCTCAGCTCCAGGAGTATTGTCTGCTGGGCTGCAAGATTCGTGTGTGCTCAGTCACGGGTGTCAAGCCTGCTGAGTCACGTGTTTAGAGTCTGCTTAGCCACTTAATGGCAGTCTGCTCAGCTCCTTGATCTTTGCCTGCTGAGCTGAGTGATTCCTGCCTGCTCAGCTCCATGAGTATTGCCTGCTGAGCTGCATGATTGGTGTCTGCTGAGCTGCACCATTTGTGTCTGCTGAGCTGCACCATTGGTGTCTGCTGAGCTGCCCAAATTGTGTCTGCTCAGTCACGGGTGTAGAGCCTGCTGCGTCACGTGTTTAGAGTCTGCTTAACCACTTCATTACAGTTTGCTCAGCTCCTTGACGATTTCCTGCTCCTCTCCGTGATTAGTGCCCTCTTAGCCAAGTGATTAGTGCCTGCTCAGCTCTTTGATTATTGCCTCCTGAAGCACGTGATCAGTGCATGATAGCCACGTGATCAGCGCCTCTCAGTCACGTGATCAGCGCCCCTCAGTCACGTGATCAGCGCCTCTCAGTCACGTGATCAGTGCCTCTCAGTCACGTGATCAGTGCATGCTCAGTCACGTGATCAGTGCCTCTCAGTCATGTGATCAGTGCCTCTCAGTCACGTGATCAGTGCATGCTCAGTCACGTGATCAGTGCATGCTCAGCCACGTGATCAGGGCCTGCTCAGTCACGTGATCAGGGTCTGCTGAATCAAGGGATTAGCGCTTGCTCAGCTGCATGCTTAATCCCTGCTCAGCTGCCTGACTCGTGCCTGATCAGCTGTGTGATTAGTCCCTGCTCAGCTGCGTGATTAGTGCCTGCTCAAGACCGGGTTAGGAGCCGGCTGAGTGACGTGATTAGAGTCTGCTTAGCCACTTCATTACAGTCTGCTCAGCTCCATGATTATTGCCTGCTAAGCTGCGTGATTCCTGCCTGCTCAGCTTCTTGATTATTGCCTGCTGAGCTGCGTGATTCCTGCTTGCTCAGCTCCATATTTATTGCCTGCTGAGCTGCGTGATTCCTGCCTGCTCAGCTTCTTGATTATTGCATGCTGAGCTGCGTGATTCCTGTTTGCTCAGCTCCATGATTATTGCCTGCTGAGCTGCGTGATTCCTGCTTGCTCAGCTCCATGATTTTTGCTTGCTGAGCTGCATAATAAGTGCCTGCTCAGTCCCAGAGAGGAGCCGGCTGAATCACGTGATTAGAGTCTGCTTATCCAGTTCATTACAGCCTTCAGCTCCAATTATTATTGCCTGCTAAGTTGCGTGATTCCTGCCTGCTCAGGTCCGTGAGTATTGCCTGCTGAGTTGCGTGATTCCTGCCAGCTCAGCTCCATGATTATTGCCTGCTGAGCTGCGCGATTCCTGACTGCTAGCTTCTTGCTTATTGGCTGCTGAGCTGCCTGATTCCTGCCTGCTCTGCTTCTTGATTATTGCCTGCTGAGCTGCGTGATTCCTGCTTGCTCAGCTCCAGGATTATTGCCTGCTGAGCTGCGTGATTCGTGCCTGCTCAGCTCCTTGATTACTGTCTGCTGAGCTGCGTGATTCCTGCCTGCTCAGCTCCAGGAGTATTGTCTGCTGGGCTGCAAGATTCGTGTGTGCTCAGTCACGGGTGTCAAGCCTGCTGAGTCACGTGTTTAGAGTCTGCTTAGCCACTTAATGGCAGTCTGCTCAGCTCCTTGATCTTTGCCTGCTGAGCTGAGTGATTCCTGCCTGCTCAGCTCCATGAGTATTGCCTGCTGAGCTGCATGATTGGTGTCTGCTGAGCTGCACCATTTGTGTCTGCTGAGCTGCACCATTGGTGTCTGCTGAGCTGCCCAAATTGTGTCTGCTCAGTCACGGGTGTAGAGCCTGCTGCGTCACGTGTTTAGAGTCTGCTTAACCACTTCATTACAGTTTGCTCAGCTCCTTGACGATTTCCTGCTCCTCTCCGTGATTAGTGCCCTCTTAGCCAAGTGATTAGTGCCAGCTCAGCTCTTTGATTATTGCCTCCTGAAGCACGTGATCAGTGCATGATAGCCACGTGATCAGCGCCTCTCAGTCACGTGATCAGCGCCCCTCAGTCACGTGATCAGCGCCTCTCAGTCACGTGATCAGTGCCTCTCAGTCACGTGATCAGTGCCTCTCAGTCACGTGATCAGTGTCACTCAGTGCATGCTCGTGATCAGTGCATGCTCAGCCACGTGATCAGGGCCTGCTCAGTCACGTGATCAGGGTCTGCTGAATCAAGGGATTAGCGCTTGCTCAGCTGCATGCTTAATCCCTGCTCAGCTGCCTGACTCGTGCCTGATCAGCTGTGTGATTAGTCCCTGCTCAGCTGCGTGATTAGTGCCTGCTCAAGACCGGGTTAGGAGCCGGCTGAGTGACGTGATTAGAGTCTGCTTAGCCACTTCATTACAGTCTGCTCAGCTCCATGATTATTGCCTGCTAAGCTGCGTGATTCCTGCCTGCTCAGCTTCTTGATTATTGCCTGCTGAGCTGCGTGATTCCTGCTTGCTCAGCTCCATATTTATTGCCTGCTGAGCTGCGTGATTCCTGCCTGCTCAGCTTCTTGATTATTGCATGCTGAGCTGCGTGATTCCTGTTTGCTCAGCTCCATGATTATTGCCTGCTGAGCTGCGTGATTCCTGCTTGCTCAGCTCCATGATTTTTGCTTGCTGAGCTGCATAATAAGTGCCTGCTCAGTCCCAGAGAGGAGCCGGCTGAATCACGTGATTAGAGTCTGCTTATCCAGTTCATTACAGCCTTCAGCTCCAATTATTATTGCCTGCTGAGTTGCGTGATTCCTGCCTGCTCAGGTCCGTGAGTATTGCCTGCTGAGTTGCGTGATTCCTGCCAGCTCAGCTCCATGATTATTGCCTGCTGAGCTGCGCGATTCCTGACTGCTAGCTTCTTGCTTGTTGGCTGCTGAGCTGCCTGATTCCTGCCTGCTCTGCTTCTTGATTATTGCCTGCTGAGCTGCGTGATTCCTGCTTGCTCAGCTCCAGGATTATTGCCTGCTGAGCTGCGTGATTCGTGCCTGCTCAGCTCCTTGATTACTGTCTGCTGAGCTGCGTGATTCCTGCCTGCTCAGCTCCAGGAGTATTGTCTGCTGGGCTGCAAGATTCGTGTGTGCTCAGTCACGGGTGTCAAGCCTGCTGAGTCACGTGTTTAGAGTCTGCTTAGCCACTTAATGGCAGTCTGCTCAGCTCCTTGATCTTTGCCTGCTGAGCTGCGTGATTCCTGCCTGCTCAGCTCCATGAGTATTGCCTGCTGAGCTGCATGATTGGGGTCTGCTGAGCTGCACCATTTGTGTCTGCTGAGCTGCACCATTGGTGTCTGCTGAGCTGCCCAAATTGTGTCTGCTCAGTCACGGGTGTAGAGCCTGCTTGATTATTGCCTCCTGAAGCACGTGATCAGTGCATGATAGCCACGTGATCAGCGCCTCTCAGTCACGTGATCAGCGCCCCTCAGTCACGTGATCAGCGCCTCTCAGTCACGTGATCAGTGCCTCTCAGTCACGTGATCAGTGCCTCTCAGTCACGTGATCAGTGCATGCTCAGTCACGTGATCAGTGCATGCTCAGCCACGTGATCAGGGCCTGCTCAGTCACGTGATCAGGGTCTGCTGAATCAAGGGATTAGCGCTTGCTCAGCTGCATGCTTAATCCCTGCTCAGCTGCCTGACTCGTGCCTGATCAGCTGTGTGATTAGTCCCTGCTCAGCTGCGTGATTAGTGCCTGCTCAAGACCGGGTTAGGAGCCGGCTGAGTGACGTGATTAGAGTCTGCTTAGCCACTTCATTACAGTCTGCTCAGCTCCATGATTATTGCCTGCTAAGCTGCGTGATTCCTGCCTGCTCAGCTTCTTGATTATTGCCTGCTGAGCTGCGTGATTCCTGCTTGCTCAGCTCCATATTTATTGCCTGCTGAGCTGTGTGATTCCTGCCTGCTTCTTGATTATTGCATGCTGAGCTGCGTGATTCCTGTTTGCTCAGCTCCATGATTATTGCCTGCTGAGCTGCGTGATTCCTGCTTGCTCAGCTCCATGATTTTTGCTTGCTGAGCTGCATAATAAGTGCCTGCTCAGTCCCCAGAGAGGAGCCGGCTGAATCACGTGATTAGAGTCTGCTTATCCAGTTCATTACAGCCTTCAGCTCCAATTATTATTGCCTGCTAAGTTGCGTGATTCCTGCCTGCTCAGGTCCGTGAGTATTGCCTGCTGAGTTGCGTGATTCCTGCCAGCTCAGCTCCATGATTGTTGCCTGCTGAGCTGCGCGATTCCTGACTGCTAGCTTCTTGCTTATTGGCTGCTGAGCTGCCTGATTCCTGCCTGCTCTGCTTCTTGATTATTGCCTGCTGAGCTGCGTGATTCCTGCTTGCTCAGCTCCAGGATTATTGCCTGCTGAGCTGCGTGATTCGTGCCTGCTCAGCTCCTTGATTACTGTCTGCTGAGCTGCGTGATTCCTGCCTGCTCAGCTCCAGGAGTATTGTCTGCTGGGCTGCAAGATTCGTGTGTGCTCAGTCACGGGTGTCAAGCCTGCTGAGTCACGTGTTTAAGTCTGCTTAGCCACTTAATGGCAGTCTGCTCAGCTCCTTGATCTTTGCCTGCTGAGCTGAGTGATTCCTGCCTGCTCAGCTCCATGAGTATTGCCTGCTGAGCTGCATGATTGGGGTCTGCTGAGCTGCACCATTTGTGTCTGCTGAGCTGCACCATTGGTGTCTGCTGAGCTGCCCAAATTGTGTCTGCTCAGTCACGGGTGTAGAGCCTGCTGCGTCACGTGTTTAGAGTCTGCTTAACCACTTCATTACAGTTTGCTCAGCTCCTTGACGATTTCCTGCTCCTCTCCGTGATTAGTGCCCTCTTAGCCAAGTGATTAGTGCCTGCTCAGCTCTTTGATTATTGCCTCCTGAAGCACGTGATCAGTGCATGATAGCCACGTGATCAGCGCCTCTCAGTCACGTGATCAGCGCCCCTCAGTCACGTGATCAGCGCCTCTCAGTCACGTGATCAGTGCCTCTCAGTCACGTGATCAGTGCCTGCTCAGTCACGTGATCAGTGCCTCTCAGTCACGTGATCAGTGCATGCTCAGTCACGTGATCAGTGCATGCTCAGCCACGTGATCAGGGCCTGCTCAGTCACGTGATCAGGGTCTGCTGAATCAAGGGATTAGCGCTTGCTCAGCTGCATGCTTAATCCCTGCTCAGCTGCCTGACTCGTGCCTGATCAGCTGTGTGATTAGTCCCTGCTCAGCTGCGTGATTAGTGCCTGCTCAAGACCGGGTTAGGAGCCGGCTGAGTGACGTGATTAGAGTCTGCTTAGCCACTTCATTACAGTCTGCTCAGCTCCATGATTATTGCCTGCTAAGCTGCGTGATTCCTGCCTGCTCAGCTTCTTGATTATTGCCTGCTGAGCTGCGTGATTCCTGCTTGCTCAGCTCCATATTTATTGCCTGCTGAGCTGCGTGATTCCTGCCTGCTCAGCTTCTTGATTATTGCATGCTGAGCTGCGTGATTCCTGTTTGCTCAGCTCCATGATTGTTGCCTGCTGAGCTGCGTGATTCCTGCTTGCTCAGCTCCATGATTTTTGCTTGCTGAGCTGCATAATAAGTGCCTGCTCAGTCCCCAGAGAGGAGCCGGCTGAATCACGTGATTAGAGTCTGCTTATCCAGTTCATTACAGCCTTCAGCTCCAATTATTGTTGCCTGCTAAGTTGCGTGATTCCTGCCTGCTCAGGTCCGTGAGTATTGCCTGCTGAGTTGCGTGATTCCTGCCAGCTCAGCTCCATGATTATTGCCTGCTGAGCTGCGCGATTCCTGACTGCTAGCTTCTTGCTTATTGGCTGCTGAGCTGCCTGATTCCTGCCTGCTCTGCTTCTTGATTGTTGCCTGCTGAGCTGCGTGATTCCTGCTTGCTCAGCTCCAGGATTATTGCCTGCTGAGCTGCGTGATTCGTGCCTGCTCAGCTCCTTGATTACTGTCTGCTGAGCTGCGTGATTCCTGCCTGCTCAGCTCCAGGAGTATTGTCTGCTGGGCTGCAAGATTCGTGTGTGCTCAGTCACGGGTGTCAAGCCTGCTGAGTCACGTGTTTAGAGTCTGCTTAGCCACTTAATGGCAGTCTGCTCAGCTCCTTGATCTTTGCCTGCTGAGCTGAGTGATTCCTGCCTGCTCAGCTCCATGAGTATTGCCTGCTGAGCTGCATGATTGGTGTCTGCTGAGCTGCACCATTTGTGTCTGCTGAGCTGCACCATTGGTGTCTGCTGAGCTGCCCAAATTGTGTCTGCTCAGTCACGGGTGTAGAGCCTGCTGCGTCACGTGTTTAGAGTCTGCTTAACCACTTCATTACAGTTTGCTCAGCTCCTTGACGATTTCCTGCTCCTCTCCGTGATTAGTGCCCTCTTAGCCAAGTGATTAGTGCCTGCTCAGCTCTTTGATTATTGCCTCCTGAAGCACGTGATCAGTGCATGATAGCCACGTGATCAGCGCCTCTCAGTCACGTGATCAGCGCCCCTCAGTCACGTGATCAGCGCCTCTCAGTCACGTGATCAGTGCCTCTCAGTCACGTGATCAGTGCATGCTCAGTCACGTGATCAGTGCCTCTCAGTCACGTGATCAGTGCCTCTCAGTCACGTGATCAGTGCATGCTCAGTCACGTGATCAGTGCATGCTCAGCCACGTGATCAGGGCCTGCTCAGTCACGTGATCAGGGTCTGCTGAATCAAGGGATTAGCGCTTGCTCAGCTGCATGCTTAGTCCCTGCTCAGCTGCCTGACTCGTGCCTGATCAGCTGTGTGATTAGTCCCTGCTCAGCTGCGTGATTAGTGCCTGCTCAAGACCGGGTTAGGAGCCGGCTGAGTGACGTGATTAGAGTCTGCTTAGCCACTTCATTACAGTCTGCTCAGCTCCATGATTATTGCCTGCTGAGCTGCGTGATTCCTGCCTGCTCAGCTTCTTGATTATTGCCTGCTGAGCTGCGTGATTCCTGCTTGCTCAGCTCCATGATTATTGCCTGCTGAGCTGCGTGATTCCTGCTTGCTCAGCTCCATGATTTTTGCTTGCTGAGCTGCATAATAAGTGCCTGCTCAGTCCCCAGAGAGGAGCCGGCTGAATCACGTGATTAGAGTCTGCTTATCCAGTTCATTACAGCCTTCAGCTCCAATTATTATTGCCTGCTAAGTTGCGTGATTCCTGCCTGCTCAGGTCCGTGAGTATTGCCTGCTGAGTTGCGTGATTCCTGCCAGCTCAGCTCCATGATTATTGCCTGCTGAGCTGCGCGATTCCTGACTGCTAGCTTCTTGCTTATTGGCTGCTGAGCTGCCTGATTCCTGCCTGCTCTGCTTCTTGATTATTGCCTGCTGAGCTGCGTGATTCCTGCTTGCTCAGCTCCAGGATTATTGCCTGCTGAGCTGCGTGATTCGTGCCTGCTCAGCTCCTTGATTACTGTCTGCTGAGCTGCGTGATTCCTGCCTGCTCAGCTCCAGGAGTATTGTCTGCTGGGCTGCAAGATTCGTGTGTGCTCAGTCACGGGTGTCAAGCCTGCTGAGTCACGTGTTTAGAGTCTGCTTAGCCACTTAATGGCAGTCTGCTCAGCTCCTTGATTATTGCCTGCTGAGCTGCGTGATTCCTGCCTGCTCAGCTCCAGGATTATTGCCTGCTGAGCTGCGTGATTCGTGCCTGCTCAGCTCCTTGATTACTGTCTGCTGAGCTGCGTGATTCCTGCCTGCTCAGCTCCAGGAGTATTGTCTGCTGGGCTGCAAGATTCGTGTGTGCTCAGTCACGGGTGTCAAGCCTGCTGAGTCACGTGTTTAGAGTCTGCTTAGCCACTTAATGGCAGTCTGCTCCAGCTCCTTGATCTTTGCCTGCTGAGCTGAGTGATTCCTGCCTGCTCAGCTCCATGAGTATTGCCTGCTGAGCTGCATGATTGGTGTCTGCTGAGCTGCACCATTGGTGTCTGCTGAGCTGCCCAAATTGTGTCTGCTCAGTCACGGGTGTAGAGCCTGCTGCGTCACGTGTTTAGAGTCTGCTTAACCACTTCATTACAGTTTGCTCAGCTCCTTGACGATTTCCTGCTCCTCTCCGTGATTAGTGCCCTCTTAGCCAAGTGATTAGTGCCTGCTCAGCTCTTTGATTATTGCCTCCTGAAGCACGTGATCAGTGCATGATAGCCACGTGATCAGCGCCTCTCAGTCACGTGATCAGCGCCCCTCAGTCACGTGATCAGCGCCTCTCAGTCACGTGATCAGTGCCTCTCAGTCACGTGATCAGTGCATGCTCAGTCACGTGATCAGTGCCTCTCAGTCACGTGATCAGTGCATGCTCAGTCACGTGATCAGTGCATGCTCAGCCACGTGATCAGGGCCTGCTCAGTCACGTGACCAGGGTCTGCTGAATCAAGGGATTAGCGCTTGCTCAGCTGCATGCTTAATCCCTGCTCAGCTGCCTGACTCGTGCCTGATCAGCTGTGTGATTAGTCCCTGCTCAGCTGCGTGATTAGTGCCTGCTCAAGACCGGGTTAGGAGCCGGCTGAGTGACGTGATTAGAGTCTGCTTAGCCACTTCATTACAGTCTGCTCAGCTCCATGATTATTGCCTGCTAAGCTGCGTGATTCCTGCCTGCTCAGCTTCTTGATTATTGCCTGCTGAGCTGCGTGATTCCTGCTTGCTCAGCTCCATATTTATTGCCTGCTGAGCTGCGTGATTCCTGCCTGCTCAGCTTCTTGATTATTGCATGCTGAGCTGCGTGATTCCTGTTTGCTCAGCTCCATGATTATTGCCTGCTGAGCTGCGTGATTCCTGCTTGCTCAGCTCCATGATTTTTGCTTGCTGAGCTGCATAATAAGTGCCTGCTCAGTCCCAGAGAGGAGCCGGCTGAATCACGTGATTAGAGTCTGCTTATCCAGTTCATTACAGCCTTCAGCTCCAATTATTATTGCCTGCTAAGTTGCGTGATTCCTGCCTGCTCAGGTCCGTGAGTATTGCCTGCTGAGTTGCGTGATTCCTGCCAGCTCAGCTCCATGATTATTGCCTGCTGAGCTGCGCGATTCCTGACTGCTAGCTTCTTGCTTATTGGCTGCTGAGCTGCCTGATTCCTGCCTGCTCTGCTTCTTGATTATTGCCTGCTGAGCTGCGTGATTCCTGCTTGCTCAGCTCCAGGATTATTGCCTGCTGAGCTGCGTGATTCGTGCCTGCTCCAGCTCCTTGATTACTGTCTGCTGAGCTGCGTGATTCCTGCCTGCTCAGCTCCAGGAGTATTGTCTGCTGGGCTGCAAGATTCGTGTGTGCTCAGTCACGGGTGTCAAGCCTGCTGAGTCACGTGTTTAGAGTCTGCTTAGCCACTTAATGGCAGTCTGCTCAGCTCCTTGATCTTTGCCTGCTGAGCTGAGTGATTCCTGCCTGCTCAGCTCCATGAGTATTGCCTGCTGAGCTGCATGATTGGTGTCTGCTGAGCTGCACCATTTGTGTCTGCTGAGCTGCACCATTGGTGTCTGCTGAGCTGCCCAAATTGTGTCTGCTCAGTCACGGGTGTAGAGCCTGCTGCGTCACGTGTTTAGAGTCTGCTTAACCACTTCATTACAGTTTGCTCAGCTCCTTGACGATTTCCTGCTCCTCTCCGTGATTAGTGCCCTCTTAGCCAAGTGATTAGTGCCAGCTCAGCTCTTTGATTATTGCCTCCTGAAGCACGTGATCAGTGCATGATAGCCACGTGATCAGCGCCTCTCAGTCACGTGATCAGCGCCCCTCAGTCACGTGATCAGCGCCTCTCAGTCACGTGATCAGTGCCTCTCAGTCACGTGATCAGTGCCTCTCAGTCACGTGATCAGTGCATGCTCAGTCACGTGATCAGTGCATGCTCAGCCACGTGATCAGGGCCTGCTCAGTCACGTGATCAGGGTCTGCTGAATCAAGGGATTAGCGCTTGCTCAGCTGCATGCTTAATCCCTGCTCAGCTGCCTGACTCGTGCCTGATCAGCTGTGTGATTAGTCCCTGCTCAGCTGCGTGATTAGTGCCTGCTCAAGACCGGGTTAGGAGCCGGCTGAGTGACGTGATTAGAGTCTGCTTAGCCACTTCATTACAGTCTGCTCAGCTCCATGATTATTGCCTGCTAAGCTGCGTGATTCCTGCCTGCTCAGCTTCTTGATTATTGCCTGCTGAGCTGCGTGATTCCTGCTTGCTCAGCTCCATATTTATTGCCTGCTGAGCTGCGTGATTCCTGCCTGCTCAGCTTCTTGATTATTGCATGCTGAGCTGCGTGATTCCTGTTTGCTCAGCTCCATGATTATTGCCTGCTGAGCTGCGTGATTCCTGCTTGCTCAGCTCCATGATTTTTGCTTGCTGAGCTGCATAATAAGTGCCTGCTCAGTCCCAGAGAGGAGCCGGCTGAATCACGTGATTAGAGTCTGCTTATCCAGTTCATTACAGCCTTCAGCTCCAATTATTATTGCCTGCTAAGTTGCGTGATTCCTGCCTGCTCAGGTCCGTGAGTATTGCCTGCTGAGTTGCGTGATTCCTGCCAGCTCAGCTCCATGATTATTGCCTGCTGAGCTGCGCGATTCCTGACTGCTAGCTTCTTGCTTATTGGCTGCTGAGCTGCCTGATTCCTGCCTGCTCTGCTTCTTGATTATTGCCTGCTGAGCTGCGTGATTCCTGCTTGCTCAGCTCAGGATTATTGCCTGCTGAGCTGCGTGATTCGTGCCTGCTCAGCTCCTTGATTACTGTCTGCTGAGCTGCGTGATTCCTGCCTGCTCAGCTCCAGGAGTATTGTCTGCTGGGCTGCAAGATTCGTGTGTGCTCAGTCACGGGTGTCAAGCCTGCTGAGTCACGTGTTTAGAGTCTGCTTAGCCACTTAATGGCAGTCTGCTCAGCTCCTTGATCTTTGCCTGCTGAGCTGAGTGATTTCTGCCTGCTCAGCTCCATGAGTATTGCCTGCTGAGCTGCATGATTGGTGTCTGCTGAGCTGCACCATTTGTGTCTGCTGAGCTGCACCATTGGTGTCTGCTGAGCTGCCCAAATTGTGTCTGCTCAGTCACGGGTGTAGAGCCTGCTGCGTCACGTGTTTAGAGTCTGCTTAACCACTTCATTACAGTTTGCTCAGCTCCTTGACGATTTCCTGCTCCTCTCCGTGATTAGTGCCCTCTTAGCCAAGTGATTAGTGCCTGCTCAGCTCTTTGATTATTGCCTCCTGAAGCACGTGATCAGTGCATGATAGCCACGTGATCAGCGCCTCTCAGTCACGTGATCAGCGCCCCTCAGTCATGTGATCAGCGCCTCTCAGTCACGTGATCAGTGCCTCTCAGTCACGTGATCAGTGCCTCTCAGTCACGTGATCAGTGCATGCTCAGTCACGTGATCAGTGCATGCTCAGCCACGTGATCAGGGCCTGCTCAGTCACGTGATCAGGGTCTGCTGAATCAAGGGATTAGCGCTTGCTCAGCTGCATGCTTAATCCCTGCTCAGCTGCCTGACTCGTGCCTGATCAGCTGTGTGATTAGTCCCTGCTCAGCTGCGTGATTAGTGCCTGCTCAAGACCGGGTTAGGAGCCGGCTGAGTGACGTGATTAGAGTCTGCTTAGCCACTTCATTACAGTCTGCTCAGCTCCATGATTATTGCCTGCTAAGCTGCGTGATTCCTGCCTGCTCAGCTTCTTGATTATGCCTGCTGAGCTGCGTGATTCCTGCTTGCTCAGCTCCATATTTATTGCCTGCTGAGCTGCGTGATTCCTGCCTGCTCAGCTTCTTGATTATTGCATGCTGAGCTGCGTGATTCCTGTTTGCTCAGCTCCATGATTATTGCCTGCTGAGCTGCGTGATTCCTGCTTGCTCAGCTCCATGATTTTTGCTTGCTGAGCTGCATAATAAGTGCCTGCTCAGTCCCCAGAGAGGAGCCGGCTGAATCACGTGATTAGAGTCTGCTTATCCAGTTCATTACAGCCTTCAGCTCCAATTGTATTGCCTGCTGAGTTGCGTGATTCCTGCCAGCTCAGGTCCGTGAGTATTGCCTGCTGAGCTGCGCGATTCCTGACTGCTAGCTTCTTGCTTGTTGGCTGCTGAGCTGCCTGATTCCTGCTGCTCTGCTTCTTGATTATTGCCTGCTGAGCTGCGTGATTCCTGCTTCTCCAGCTCCAGGATTGTTGCCTGCTGAGCTGCGTGATTCGTGCCTGCTCAGCTCCTTGATTACTGTCTGCTGAGCTGCGTGATTCCTGCCTGCTCAGCCCAGGAGTGTCTGCTGGGCTGCAAGATTCGTGTGTGCTCATCATGGGTGTCAGCCTGCTGAGTCACGTGTTTAAGTCTGCTTTAGCCACTTAATGGCAGTCTGCTCAGCTCCTTGAT